>NW_016690243.1:1198127-1217739 GCF_001604755.1 Lepidothrix coronata
TGCTTTGACCTGTCTGGCATGGGCGACCCTACCGAAGGCATGTACCATCGCCAGCATAGCTCGCAATCACACAGGGGCACACAGGCTATGGTCCTCTGTGGGCTCCGAAGCTGCTCCCTCCTCCTCCATGGGTGTGCAGCAACTGCTGGCAGGCTCCCCCACTGTCTCTCTCCGCCCCCGTGCTGTGGCAATGGTTGAATCCCAAACCGCGCGCGCTCTGCGCGCGCACCGCCGCGGGGGCACTCCCGGGGGACACTCAAGCCACCCCGGACCCCAGCACTCACAAGCAGGCACTCCGGCACACACCAGCCACACTCCACGTGGGGGGGAGGAATCCGGAAGTCTGGGACTCCCCCCCGCCCCGGCCCCCCCCAGGCCCCCCCCACGGCCTCTTAGAAGTATCACTAATAAATAGTGTCATTACACTAAAAACTCAACATTTATTCCTATTGCTGCCTTCCAATTGTTAAAGCAATTTTTAATCCATGACAGCACTGCATTTCTAACCCCGTGGTTATCAAGTTCTTAACAGACTCTTATGAGGTACTTTATCCAAAGGCTTTTGAGATCAAATGTCAATTTGTTTTACTTGTTCAAATTTTAAGAGCGTGTATAGAATTTGTAATTTTTTTTTATTACAATATAGATGGTTTCATTATTTTGCAGGCCTTATAGAGATTTTTTTTTAATTAAAAGTATTCAATTGCCATTGATTATTTTTATTTATTGCGGCATATTATCCCTCCAACACATTTCTCTGTTATTTGCCTAGGACTAACAATGTCAAAAGTAACGGAAATCGTGGCGAGAAGTGATATGAAATCTCAACGAATGACAGTGTCAACCTCTTGGTCTGCCAACACCTAGGAAATAAATACAATATACTGATAGAAGAGACTAATACAGCAGATATTACTGGGCAATCTGCAGCCTCGGAAATACAGACTTTCTTGTGTATACTGGTAAGATATGACATCTTATTCAAATAAGGGAAATGTATGTTACTAAAGTCACTCTTGAACAATGAAGTTGTTGACATGAAAAATAAGAATGACAAACTTGTGGCAAATAATTTACTTTCTGTACTATTTATTGTTAGAGTAATTTCTCCCCTATACAACTTGTCCAACAAAAGCACCCTGAAGTATTTAAACAAAGAAATTTGGTCATGAGGGCTGTTTTTATTTTTATTCTTTTGAATGAGTATTCTGTGTCTGTTGTTCTATTGTCAGAGGATGGAAAGCATCTCAGATTGATTATGTCAAGAAAAATTCTAGAGTGCTTAAGTTCAAGTAATTAAGGTTCCTGGAAGAGAGAAATATAAATGTTACCCTTTCAAGCTGAGAGGGCTTATATACACAGTAGTCATCCATTCTTTTTTCTTATGATTTGGGATTCCTGACACTCCTGATAGACAGGTAGATGCACTGGATTGACTTTTTAACTTCTGTTGATTCTTTCCTTTTCTTTCTTCCTTCCTTTCTTTCTCTCTTTTTCTTCTCAACACTTTATTCTTTTATTCTTTCTCTTTCTTCCTCACTTTCTTTCTCTCCTCCCTGGCTCTTTCTTTATTGATCTCTTTCTCCTTTTCCATCTTTTCTCTTTCACACAGAGTACACTTGGGATTTAATGTAGTTTTTCTTATTTTCTTGATCAAAATTATTAAAAAAACACCAAAACACTTTTAAATAAAGTTTGGGAAAAGACTTTTCTCACTGCGCTTTAAGACCAAGAATTTCCAGTGAAATCTCCTTCCTCCTCCACCCATAATTGTATTATTATGTCAAACTTACTTAATAGGTAACAATGACGGAATTTTGATTTGAGAATTATTTTCTTATTTACATGATAAACTATTTATATTGGATTGGAATTAGGATGTAAAAGACTTCTGAGATCATCGAGTCCAAATTACAGTAATCTGGGTGTTTTTGCTTGGTCATTGTGTATGTGTCACAAAATCTATGTTTTCATAAGGTTATGCCCAAAAAAGACAAAAGCAGTGTAAGAGGTGAATGAATCATCGTATCTATTTTACAAAAAATAGTGTCCTGCTTACCAAAATCAAGGTAAATCTCAGGTCTCTACTGTTGGTTATGCTTAATATGTTAGCAGCCTTTCCTCACTGCTTCCTGGATTTTGACGGAGGGTGAAACCAATCAGTTGCTGAGGAAGCAAAGTCCAGAGCTGCTCCGAAGAGGTCTGCGCAATAAGGCCCTACATAATGCTGTTGTAAACAAAGCTCAATACCAAGGAACCATTAACAAATTTAGCTCTGTGGGTCTGAGCAACTTTGGTGTCAGACATGTTTGAGGTCTGGCTGACCAATACCCTTGTCATGACAAATAACTTTTCCAAGCTAAAATGGGAAGTTATTTTAAACTGGCTTATGCTCTTGGTCAGGCAGCAAGCTCCTTTTTCATCTCCATCTCATATGTGTAGTCACTTCACACACATAAAATACTTAGACACCAATTGATTTCAGTGAGACCTGCATTTTATTAATCTACAGTGTGATACAGAATTAAAAAACCACCATGCAGCGCAGATTTAATCCAGGATATTCTGGGGCCTGCTCGCTTGGGTAATGCTCTGAAATTTTGAAACTGTTGCTGTGAATCTGCATCACATTTACAAAAATGACCAAAGGTTCATACGCATTTGGCACATGCTGATTTTTAGGGGAAAAAGGATTGTTCTGAAAAAAACCAGAAGAGAAAACCTTACAGCAACTTTGGGAACAATCACCTGTCATCTTAAAACAGGGCACATAATAGACAATCTGCATCAAGTCCTTTGTCATTTTCCCTGAATTTAAATTCAAAGGTAAAATATAACAATGTTATTCTTTTTGCTGCATAAAGACTTCTTTCCACTCATAACAAAAATAAGAAAGGATGGTTATTACATGCATCACTTTGGCAATTTTAATCTACTTTCAATTTTCCTTCTATATCTAGAGGGCTATTGTATGTCCAGTGGTTTCAATGTATATACCACTGAACAGAAAGAAAGAAACATACATTGTGCCAAAATCATTTAGTTTTTTATTACAACTTTTTCCTTCCAATTTTCTACTTATAATGAGTGCATAAAAGACCCCTTTTCACCCTATTGTTTTTAGTCTAAAAGCCACTTTATTCTTAATAAAAGGAATAATAAGTGCCAGTTGTAAAATACTCTGTCAATCACTCCAGCACTTTACAATTGTGTAACACCTTTCTTTAGGACCTCTTAGAGTGCTTTAGAAAAGATAAAAACAAATAAAATAAAATTACAATTACATTTAAATTCAGAATTAAACTATCAGTTTTAGATCACTTGAATTTTGTTACTAAAGATTGAAAAGAGACAATGTGCCCCTGAATACCCTGCAAGTAGCTGAAACCTGCAGTAGCATTGTCCATGCTGATCTTTGAATGAGTTATTTCACAAGACCCTAATTAAAAGCAGCCTGAATTCTAACAGGAAACATCTTCTTTTGCCCTGGTTCCCCATAGCTGATATTCTTCATCTTACATTATTTCTATTTTCCAGGTTTTTTGCTGCATATTGTTTTCTCTGTGTGCACTGGTGGTAGTGGTAGAACTATTTCTTAAGATAAAAAGGTAAAATTTGTATCCCTCAATAAATCCCATATTCAGGTTAATTGGGAAGGAGGAGGAGTGAAAACTAACTGGGATGAAAGCTCAGTATGCTGGGACCATTGCTTAGCTTCTGTACTACGGATATTTATTTTTGAGATTAATATAGTTCATCAGGAAAACAAAAAATTAGTCAGGATAAACATTATCCAGTGACCAAAAATGCTGGCTCCCTTTACAGACACTAGTTAAACGTGTTTGAGACATTTAAATTAGATACCTATAGGAAGTTTTTCCATGTCTATTCAAAAGAATCAGTGCACCTGTGGGTCCTCAGAAAGGCTTGTCAATGGTTCATCATTTAGTTACCCTTTTTTGCAGTTATTTTTGGTAGCAGAGGTCTCATTACAAGGAGATCATAATCCATGGGTTTATAAAACTACTTGTTATAGGTAATGGGAAGGTGACAAAACTACTCTGCTTTTTTTTATTTTTTTATTTTTTTATTTTTTTATTTTTTTATTTTTTTATTTTGTTTTTACTAGACAACAAATCAGATCCTCAAGATATACTGCCTTCTTCTCTAAGGGCCCCTTCAGATTATAAAGAAATGACGATCATCTTAATTTAATGGTAAGAAAGGTTGTGAAACAGATTATATCTATTTCCTTTCTTATGTCTTAAAGTACAGCAAGTCTGAGGGGAATTTTTCAGTGCTCTTTCAATGAAACACACGAAACACTGATGAAGGCTGAGATGTCCTAGGACTTCCTATCTGACCTCCACTCTTCAAAAAAGTACAGGTATTCCCTAGTTCCTATGGAGAATTTGCCAGCCCCATAAAAAAATCTCAGGCACTTCAAAAATCAGCTGATCCTTATGCTTAGGCAATGGAATGGTGCTATTACCTCATGGCACTTTCCACCTCTAGGTATCTAACTACAAAAGTTTTGTTTAGGTATCTTGGTGCCACCTTGGGACCTTAATTCAGCTGCACAAACAGAGATGACTACTGCCATTTGAGGATCCTTTCAGCGCCTGAGACATCCAGAGAGGGCTGCTATATGCGGCAATAGTGGACCTACACTCTTCTGGAGCTAGCTGGTGGAGTCCAAGCACGTTATCTTCGGCATTTTCAAATGACAGTTAGAGGCCTACATTTCAAAAACTGAAAAAATTCCTACATCTCTGTTGATTACAACAGCAACCGAGAAAACTAACTTCCAAGCTGTAAGTACTGAATGCTGATTCATGTGCCTTAATCTCAAAAAAAAAAAAAAAAAGACACACTATCAGTGAGGGGGCAATGTGCTGGATGTGTGGCCATGCACACTTTTCTCAGTCCAAGAATGGAACCCCCCTGTGTTGCTTATAGGCCCTCCTTCCCCAGCTTCTCCTCTCCTCAGCTGCATAGTCCTGTTTCCACGTCACAACCTCTGCTATGCCAGCACAACCAGTTGTGGGACTCTGAAGTAAATTATAAAGGAGACTGATGCATTTCTGATGGGTCATTTTTTACTGGGTCCAGGTCCCTAAATGTGTTCACCATACAGCTGTACAAACAGTGGTACCAGCACAGGGAAGGGGAGGAGGGAGTGAATGAGGGACTGCATGAACTAAGACCAAGTAGGCTGAAGCACCCCTGCCAATGTGTGTGTAACTACAGCCTTGGTGGCTCTCTAATCATGACTCCGCTCTGAATGATTTCCTTTTGAAACTTTCCTTTTGCCCATTTACCTGCAGATGCAGAATAGTCACTTGGCACCTCTGTTTGCTTCCTGAATTTCTGCTTCTGTTTTTCCTCATGGTCAGTGACTGAGCTGTACCATCACTCTGGCAGCAATAAAAAATTGTCATTGGAGTTCCTCCAAAAAAAGAGCCAGTTGGTGCTTTCAGTTTGGTGTATGCTGGGGGTTTGCTCTTGTTGCACTTTACCATCTTTTCTCTCTTTCAGTCAGTTGGTGCTTAAGATAGCTGTTGCATGGCGAATAAACACTTTCCCCATTGCAAGATTCCAGCACAGAGATGAAATTAACATTTGTCTTCCATGCAAATGGGCTCATTGTGTCATCAGTTCATTTTCATTATTTCCTTTGGCTTTAATAGAGACTAATTGTTTATACAGACATAGTCAGCCTGTATGAAGATGCAAATAATTTTATGACTTATTGCAGTGAAGCTCTTGAAAACCCATGCAGGATTCTCAGAACAGGAGTCAATGAAATTTAAACATGTGCTTAATTCCTTTGTAAACAGGTCATTAGTGAAAAACACCAATACCCACTGTTTATTCAGCACTAGGACATCAAAATTTTAATTCTTTCAGATCTTTCCTATACAAAATGTGATATCAAAACTTGCCTCAAAACTTAATGAACTATAGTAGATTACGAGGAAAAAAAATTCCCACAGAAATAGTCTATTTTTAAAGGGAGGGAGTTAAATTCTCAACAAACCCTTTAACCAGAAAAAGTTTAAAAGATCCACTGTTTAAGAAAGGTTTTCTAAGATTACAACATTCCTCTACATTAATGTTTACTATTCAAAAAATACTTTAGAGCTGTCAATGTACACATCTTAAAAGTACTCAGTGTGCAAGCTATTAATGTGCTAATGTTTAAATAGCAAATGTCTCTGTGTACAGCAATCTTCAAGTTTGACTCTGTAGGAAACAAAAAAGTTAAAAGTTGATGAAAAAAGTCAGCCAGTGGAGAAGATAAGTACTGACCTGAAAAAAAAAAAAGAAAAGAAAAGAAAAGATACAATGATATGTATCTAAAAACCCACGAACTTAAACCCTAGGATACTTTTGACAACAAAGAGTCATCTTTAAAGATGCATCTCCACTGTTTTTAACATAGAGAAGTTAAAGATTATTTTCTTTAAAAAAGTACTATATCATATTTGCAATTCTATACAACTTCACAGTATTTAGTAAAACTTTTAAAACTTTAAACATGCCACTTTTATTAATGGTCCATTTTAAAGCCACAAAATATTTTGATGTCAATTACTAAAACAAGGTTTAATGCTGCCAAAAAGCATTACTGCTAAAACCAGTCCTCTTCTCAGTGTTTTCATCTGCAAAGCATTATAGTGCATAAAACAATTTTAACTTGCAATACGTAAGTCTCTACACAAAGGTTCCCATATGTTAAAAATTTTATTTGTGTGTTTGATTTTAAATTTCTTTGGAAAAACAGACAGTTGAGGTTTATAGAAAGGAATCTTTCTTCTAGGAAATAAATGTCTCAAAAGTACAGGGCACCAGCAGTAAAAACATTCTTACCACAAATCAGAAACACATTGAGAAGTGTTTGTCGAGTACACCTTCTGAAACCAGAATTTGTTTCTATTTGCCGGAAAATTGAAAAATCCATCGTATCTTGGCATGCTTGTTTGGCCCCATCCCAGGCTGTTCATGCAGTAGTGGCATTATTGTGCAGTAAGGCTTTCAGGACTTATAAAGCTTTTAAGTTTCTTTTCCATTTAATTTCTAAAACACAATATATCTGCCAATGGTCTGCACAGAACCAGTTGACACTGTTGTTTTTTGAGGTGAAAAGCAAAAGTGAGTATTCCGTGATATTTTATTTTTAATAAAATGTGAGTTATTTTTAAGAAATGAAGACAATTAATCAGTGTATCAGCTTCTGCATGGCCAGAAGCCACCAAGCAGACAGCTGAAGTTTAGAGATTGTTTTTGCAAGGCTAATTTAAGGTGAATTTAGATGGATTCAAGATTTATAAGCACTACAAAGTCTTGACTGGAGCAAAGTTCAACTAAGTAATCCACAGCTTACTCTGCACACAAAGTGCTGCAGCCGAAACTTCCCTGTGATTTAGTCTACAGTCAATGAGAATTTTCAAAACAGGCGGAAGGAGTGAGTTTCACTGTTTCACTTCAAAGGTCTCCTAATAGTTGAGAGGATTAAACGCTTTTAACCAGTTAAGAAGGCTAGATGATTTTGAGTGAGTAGCTTTACATCCATCAATATTTCTAAGTTGAAAATTTAAAGATATTGTACACATGTACGTCCTTTAACTACTTCAGGGTTGCAGTGCAACAATGCACCTGTTTTGTAACCCATCCAAATTGCTAAATACGTGACAGCTGTTTTTCAATTCAAATTTCAACTCTACTGAAGTCAAGTTATTCGTAAGAAGATTAATTAAAATACTTTACTGAAACATATAGTAAAATAAGGATCCTTTAAACTGCTTCTAATAGACTACCTTCTTTCCCTGCTAAATAAATATATAATGCCCATTTAAAATCATTCTAATGTGAGCTGTGCAGACTTTGATGTTAGTACCTTTTACCTCAAGCATACTAATG
This sequence comes from Lepidothrix coronata, assembly GCF_001604755.1. Classification (NCBI taxonomy): domain Eukaryota; kingdom Metazoa; phylum Chordata; class Aves; order Passeriformes; family Pipridae; genus Lepidothrix; species Lepidothrix coronata. Next base: position 1,206,051 of record NW_016690243.1, read on the forward strand.
CCATATGTATATTTTATCAAATTAGAAAGAAGTTTCAAATGCTCAGTTCTAATGACAAAGGTACTGCTGAAGTAAAAAAGCTGAGGATTGTCAAACTGAAATGCAAAAGGTACTTTCAGGAAATGGCTATAAATTTCTTCTTTTTACAGGGGAAGACAGGAAATTATACATGATAATAGTAAAAGAACTATCCTTTATCATATCAAGTGGTTCTTCTTAAGTTCTTTTTGCTCACGTATACCATTATTAGTGCAGCCAGAGAGCCTGGTTAATAAAGAATTACTTCTGCATTATATGACTGTACCTCAAATCTTCTGCAAAGAAGTTAGGGTGCTGTGAATTCTTAAAGAATGGGTGATTATTCATTGTGAGTTTTACACAGCCTATATTGGCATTAGTCCACAAAACTACCCCTAAATTATTTTTTAAAAAACTCTGAATTTAAAGAGAGAGAGGTAATGAAGAAGTGAAGAAAAGGCCATATAGGATTTCCTACACTGTATCCAAAATCCCATTAGTATTATTATTAACAATAAAAACAATCATCATGGTATTAGTGTAATGCCTAGGAGTTATAATACTTTTTGAATAAAATATCAGAGACAATTGGGAAGAGTAATTACAACTTCGATTGATAGAAGGACCACCCGTATCTTCTATCTACCCAGTATGATATAATACAAAGGGACTTAATTTCTCAAATGGAAAGTTGAAGGAGTGTGAAATTAGTCAAATCTGCTATGATGGATTTTAGAAATGACTGAAAAGAGGAAACATTTTCTCTTGGAATGTCTTAGACACAGCCACATCCTGCTTTATCAGCATCACTAGCCTTCTTTATATTCTCACATACATGAAATACAGAAAAATACATCTGAAAAATGGGAACTATGTTTTAAAAAATCAGAATGCTAAAAATATCTGATGGAATATATCATAAACTTTCCATTCTTGACCATCAAAAAGAATGGAAAAATGTTGATTTTTTATTTGTTTTGTATATATAAGCTTTCAGGGCACTGACTATCTTATCCATGTGTGTTAGTGAAAAGCTAATAGATATTTGACTGGAAACTGTGATCGCATAGTAATTCAAATAAAACTTAGAACATAATGTCATCAGAAATTCCTCTCTGCATTTCTTTAAGCACTCAAAGCTACCTTTTAGCTTCTATACAAATTACATACTGGGAAGCTGAAAAAATTTTCATGTTCGTAATTAGAAAAAGCGTTTTTGCACTGTGCAATGGCTCCAGAAACTTGATCAGAGCAACATATTTGTAACAGTGTTGATAGCAATTGCATAAAACATGTTTCCAAGTATTTATTTTAAATATCTTGCAATTAGACTTAATGAAGTCATGCTCGGTTTTATTTGTTCCCTTGCTTGCTCTATGAATCTTGCATTTTTAACTTCTCTGTGTCCCTATCTAAGTGCTATGGTACCTTTGTGTATTTTGCCCTTAGTTTTACATTGCTCCGAGGTTTTCCATAGTTTACTGAAACACTGTCGAAATAAATACGTTAAACATTGAGAGACACAATGGGCTGTAGCCTAAGCATTATGGGTATACAGTAGTGCTGGCTGATTTCCATTGAACTGATAGGAGATACGATTCAGTGAGATTAGGGAGATTTTTGCCTTGTCTGATGCTTTGCAGGAGTGACAGCTTATCATCTTGAAGTGTACCTATTGTGCATTGAAGCTTAGAGTATGTTCCTTGGGTCTGCCTTTTTGGGGATACATTTCATCCTGGAGAGGTTACTCGTATTTTAAATGTTTTGAAAATTATATGCATCTCCTTCCAGAACCTTTAAAGAGAATTTGAGATTTCATTTTCCTTAATGATGTGCACAAAAATAAACTGAGCTGCTAGACGGGTAAATGGGATGTGCAGGGGAAGCAACAAAAAAAGACAAAATTGTCTGGGTGAACAAATCTAAAGGTATAGTGACTCAATACACATACCTTAGTGCATCATAATGAACAAACACATAATGGAGGTGTTTGTTCAATTTCATTATTATTTTCCACATGGCTATATATGGGGTTTTCAGTTTAACTGGAACAAAACCAGTACTTCACTGAGAAATCATTTACAAAGTCTGGGTCATTTGTTGGTCCAGCTGAAAGATTTCTTCTGCACAGGAGGCATAATGTGATGTGGATCCTCAAGGGTGCAGTTCAATTACTCACAGAGAGGGGAGTTTTAGGCTGGGTGAATGGGAGTCCCTGTGAGCAGAACTACAAATTTTGCTCATCAGAAGAGTGGATAGTGTGGTTTTTCATCTGAGATTTCTCAGCCATTCTAAAATGTTACTTTTTAATCAGTAGGTGGTTCAGCCTGCTTGGTAATGCAGCTGCTTCACTAACTAATGCCTGACCGCATCACACAAGGGCTGAGGGTTTTGTATTATTAACACAGTCCTGCATGGCACTAAGCAAGACAGCCACATTGGCAATGCTGGGAACTTTCTGAGATGTGCTCAGTACCTTCCAGTACTGAGGTCTAAATAACCGTCTGTAATTAAAGCAGCATATTAAATTCCACAGTCTTTTCATACTCATTTATATGGATGAAAAGCAACAAAATATAGTTAAGAAATGTACTTTAAAAAATTGATCTAAGGACTTCAAAAGCACTCAAAAGTCTTTTAATATGTATTCTTTTGCAAAAGTGATTTATAAAACACATATAGCTAAGAACAGAATGTATATAATAATTTATCTATGGCATGTTAATCTGAAATGAGAAATTTTGTTATCTTTTTAATGAAAATGAAACAATCAATCTATGGGAGATAAATATTTCAATCTTTTCACAAGGAATTGCGAGTATACTGTGATATCTGGTCAGTGATTATTTCAATGCTCTAAATAATGTTCTTTCCATACTGTTTTCATATTTAGAATGAACAGTTGTGGACTGAGGCATGGAGGAATTTGGCCCAGTGTCTTTATGACAGTACAATCCTGACCAGCCACACATGTACTCATTTCAAGTTGCTGTCTGCATTGCTGAAAAGCAGTGTAGTATTTTGAGCTCTTAAGCTCTTTTCCAGGTTTAATACCAGATATTAGTCCTACTGAAATGGATGGGGAATGAGAAAAAGTATGGTTACCTCTTTTAAAAGGGCACATCTCAATTCCTTCTACAATGTTCACCAACTTTTAAGAGTGAAGCATAAAAAAGAAGAAAAGCTTTAATAAGGGGCTATAAGGTTTTCCCACACCAAATAGAATTCTTTAGAAATATACAATATATTTGGAAACCTTAGATATGTTATAAATGTTTTTCCTCTCTAGCTTTTATCTCTTTCAACTGTCTCAAGCACTGTGGTTGCATTATATCTGGTGAGACTAGAGGGTTTACTGATACTTGGGACAGGTGAGTATTTCATACCTGGACTTCTCTACAAACAATCTGCAAAAAATTAAAATGAAAGAAAACCCGCTGTTGCCATTCAGCAAGAAGTCTATTACGAATCCCTAGGTGGCATGGAAAGCATTTAGACTCATTTCATTCACATGTCAGGTAAAGACTTTCATTTAGAAGTGAGATGAATGCTGAATAATGGATCTTTTGAATAATATAATTAAGAATTCATTAAAGCATCCCTTAAAATAAAATCTCAAAAATGCAATGCATGTATACTTCCCCCCTGTAATGTATTAGAGGATCAAATGAATGAATGGAACATAATATAATACTAATGTTTACAAAATTTTTGCATTTAAATTAGATGAACTCTCAAGATAGTGCAATATATAATTTTTAATGGCTTCTGAGTAGGAACAAATAAGATTCTTGAAAGAGAATTGTGTCCTTGTTAGGAGGAAAATGAACATATGCAGACTAGTGTTAATCTCTCTAAGTCTGGCTTTTGCAATACATGTTTACTTGAAAAATCTTGACCCCACTGAAGTCTATGGAAACTCTCACCCGGACAGTTTTGCTTCCTTCAACATTTATGGAACAAGCAAGAAAAATAAAATCTGATATAGATTTGCGTCTCACCCTTCTGATTTCCAGCAAAGCAGCTCTCTCCTGTGTCCACCAAGGTGTTCTCTACATTCCACCTAGTCATTGAAAAGATTTTGTCTTAACTGCACACCAAATAGGAAAATGCAGAATGTGCTCACAAGCTGGTATTCAAACAGGCACTGAGTTATACACCCAGCATCCATCTAGGGTGAAGCCTAACTAGAGAAAAAAATAGTCATCTGAGTGCTCTGGGAATTTATTTCCAATTCTTGTCAGTGGGAAATCTGGGATGAGAATTGCAGAGGGTAGGATGATCCCAACAAAAATCAGACTCTTTCCTGCATCATCCTTTGTCTGGTCCATAAGCAGAACAATATCAAACATTAGGAGTTTGAAGTGAAGCCTTTTTTTTTTTTTTCCATGCTCAGCTTTAATTTGAAGGTGAACATGGATTGTTAGAGGGTAAAGACTTGATCCAATTTGTGCACATGGTTATGTGCAGAGGGACAGGAGTGGTTTCATGGGCCTTGACCTCTGGCATTCGAGAATAAGAGCGTCAAGAAAAAGATAAATTTTTAAGGATTTAATGATGACAGAAGCCCTCGATTATGCATAAGTGACTAAAATCAGGCTGCAAGTTAAATGTCTGACTAAGAATCTAAGCACACAAGACATTTATGTTACTGTTGAATGGCTTAGACTTCATTCCTAACTTTTAAACAGCCAGTGTTAGTTAAGATGAATTTCATTTAGATTTGCCTTCAAACAAGAGAAAAAAGGGTGAAGAGTGGATTAAAGAAGTTGTTATATTGACAGGAACAGTAGTACCCCAAGATAAAATGTGGAAAGATAACTGTCTTGACTACATTTAGACTTATTAATGTAAATGTCCTTCGTGGCACTCAAAACACTTTCTGGGTTTTTTTGAAGAAAATGTAATTTATAGAAAGCAGGCACACTGTTCATTGTTTTGGATACTTGGCAAAACATTAGAGGTCCTCAGCAATTCAGAGACTATTGACCTGCATTTCTAAAACTGGAGTATTAAGGTCTGACAGGTGTTTTCACCTTTCCTCAGGCCCAATTTTAAAAAATGTGTCTCTACCACAACAAGAATATAATCACAGTTCTGGAGGCTTCAGATGATGGATGTGGTGACATCTTTACTCCTTTTTCTCCTTATGGAAACGTATTCAGAGATGTAGGAGGCAAGTCCATCCTGATGTCTGTACTTGTAGTGATGCTGAATGAAAAACCTGCCCCTTTAACAACCTCTGACAATATTGACCATTAAGTTTCTCGAACTTGAGAAGTCCCCATATAGACAACACACAGATCACACAGACAGCACAAATGGAAAAAGAGAATGGAATAGGCTTGAGTAGTCCACAGACAGACACTTATTTTTAAAGAACCAAACTTAGTAAAAGGAGATTTTATCACACTTGTTGCTGGAAAAAAACTGAGAGGCTTCAAGTACACAAATCTTTTCCTGGCCCTTCAGGAAAAAGCCACAGAAAATCAAACTAACATAAGCTGACACTATTACTAAACTGCTTTACTCTGTGTGTCAATAAGTGGCTTCCTGAATGCTTTCAAAAGGCTCATTCAGTTGTTTACAAGGAAGACAGTTTTCACTCTCACAGGATGCAGATCAGTGGAAGTCCTAAGCTGATGTACTCATGTGTGAAATCTCCTGAACCTTACTTTCCTCCATACTTTTAAGTTTCTGGCATCTATCAGTTGACTGTGCTTAACATTGACCCCCAAATTTAAAATAATCTATTTTATCCACATTGCAAGAGACTAGGAGCACTCATGAAAATGACAATTACATATGTGGAAATTTCCAGCAGTCACTTTTAAATCATTTTAACTCAGTATCTTTCAATTATATGCCCATATTCAGTTTTTCTGCTTTCTGAGCTGAGCATGTAAGCATGCTGCAATGCAAAATTCACTACTTTTCGTAAAGCAGCTTATAAAGTCAATCTGAGAGAAGATACTACAGAAACCAAAAGTGTTCCTGTTGCAACAGAACACTTTTGGTTGGGCAGAATGATTGTGCTCTGAGAAATTTAAGGGGAGGAGCAGAAGTGTCAGAAGGAAGGTAGTCAGCTGTCAACAACACAAGCACTTCCAAATTGCTCTTGTAAGTAAGACAAAGCAGGTCATTTCTTTAAATCATTTGTCTCACAGGGAAGTCTCTGTCATTGCTTTGTAAGAAGGTTATTACACTGCTACATGTGAACCTACAGAGCCTTCAGCTCAGGCCACATGGGCCTAATGGATGATTCTGCCCTGAAGGGGAGAGTCCATTGTTTCATTAGGAACTTAGAAAAAAGGCAGTATTCGATGACAGTCCCCCAGTGTCACTTGTAGTTAATCAATTGCCACGTGTGCCAATCAGGTTAGGTAGAGCTACAGGCAACTCTTTTTATTTATGGCTAAGAGACTGGGAATAGCCTATGCAGCTGGGAAGCCAAGCAGACCAAAGGATTTTCCACAAGCCAGCAGTCAAGGAGGCAGTTTATTGAGGGAGAAACCCCAGAGCAAGAAATTAAAAAAAAATAAAATAAGGCAGTGATATGTTTTACATTACAGAATTTCTCTTGGTATGGGTACCAGCTTCTGAATATTTCAGCAACATTGCATCTCATCTCTCATCTACATATCCATTGAGAAGTGTTCAGCAGAAATTGCCCTTTGTTCTGCAGCACAGAATTAAACTGACTTGCAACTCACTGCCATACATGGGCCATGAAAACTGAATACACTTTGTGATGATTTTAGAATGGTCTAATCTTTACTCTTGTCAAACTAAACTGCAGCATTATCATAAGAAACTTTTTCAAATGTCCAGATTAATCACACACGACAGTCAATCTTTTATTCTACCCAATAGGGACAATATGTTTTGTGTATTTTTTGCGATGAAGGGATTATTTAGTAATTGAATTCTATGATCTGTGATACTGTTTTGAATTACACATCACCTTGTCCTAACCACTAAAAATAAGACACGGTGCTGTCTCCTCCAGAGGCATCCACTTTTGCCTCCCTCTTGTGCGCGCATAGCTATATATAAATAGCTATGTTTACATATACATATCTAGATAAAGGAATATATATTTTCCTTTTTTTACTCAAGACTAGTTTACTCATCTAGGGAATAAGAAGTAAGCAACATCTTTGATATTGTCTTGATGTTGTGATACAGCATAAGTTGCAGCTAAGTGCTCATATCAAGAACAAGGCACGTCCAACTGTTCATGTCAGTGGTCATATTGGTTGAAAAATATAAGGTAAGTGCTGCTTGCATTTTAAACTGCTCTTGCATTAGAAATATGGATGACAGTTCCCACCATTAAACTGACAGGGTTCTACATAGATACCAAGTTCTTCATACACTGAGGACTGAATCTTTAATTTTAGGTTTATGGGGATTTGATCTTGACTGGATGCCAAGTGCCCACCAAAGCTGCTCTATCACTCACCTCCTTAGCTGGTAAGAGGAGAGAAAATATAACAAAAGGTTCAGGATTTGAGATAAGGACAACACTCATTATTACAATCAGGGACAAAACCAAAAAGAAAGTCTCAGCTTGGGGAAGTTACTTGAATTTATTACTAATCAAAATCAGAGTAGGACAATGAGAAATTAAAAAAATTTTAAACACTTTCTCCTCACCCCTCCCTCCTTCCTGGTCTATTCTCTGTCTATGGGGATTATGGTCAGTTCATTACATGTTGTTTCTGCTGCTGCTTTCTCCTCAGGGAGAGGAGTCCTTCCCTTGTTCCAGCATGGGGTCCATCTTTTTCCACGAGGTGCAGTCCTTTAGAAACAGGTTGCTTCCACTTGGAGTCATAAGTTCTCACAGCAAACCTGCTCCAGCGTGGGCTTCTCTCTCCACAAGGCCACAAGTCCTTCCAAGAACCTGCTCTAGTGTGAGCTTCCCATGGGATGCAGGTGAATATCTGCTCCCTCATGGACCTCCACAGGCTTCAGGGGGATAGCCTGTCTCATCATGGTCTTCCTCATGGACTGCTCCAGTGCCTTGAGTACCTCTTCTCCCTCCTTCTCCACCATCCTTGGTGCCTGCAGGGTTGCTCCTCCCACATATTCTCACACCTCTCTTCTCTGGCTGTAGATGCCTCTGTGCAATAATTTTTTCTTCTTCTTAAATACGTTATCCCAGAGGTGCTACCACTGTCACCGATGGGCTTGGCCTTGGCCAGTGGCAGGTCTGCCTTGAAGCCACATGGCATTGGCTCTGTCAGACATGGGGGAAGCTTCTGGCAACTTCTCACAGAAGCCACCCCTGTAGCCTCCCCCACCAGCAAAACCTTGCTGCACTATGACTATACAGAGCTATTCCTTATAATACAGTTAAAACAAAAGCTACAGTAATGGTGGGAATGGTTCCCTATGTTTCTAAAACCATTTTAATTCCCCAGTAGCAAAGATTCTTCTTCCTTCACCACTCTAGGATGTGTTAAAAGACAGGAGACTGTCTGGTCAGGACAAGTCACAGCTTAAACTCTTCTGAAAAGAGATTTAGGACTGAGAATTATATTACATATTATGGAATTAGTTACTGCATATATACCCATGCATCTTGTTTGACTGTCTGTTAGATTTCTTTCTCTTCTTTATTTAAGTATATGGTATGATGCACCAAAGCAAAGAACCCATACCCATCTTTAAATTGTTTGTTCTGTGCAATAGAAAGGCTACTTTAATCTTTTAACAGTTTATAAATCACTGAAAATTCTGAATCACCAAGTGCTGAGCTCTATTTCATCTGCTTAAGTAGTGGTATTTTGAAAGATGCAGACCAACACATCACTTCAATATGACTGCTCTTTAACCATGTGAATAGTGCCATCAAGGGGAACAAACTATTCCACTGCTAATTGTCTTTGTAAATGTTACCAGTTCATTTCGACAAAGAGTCATGAATCACAATAGAGACTGTGGAACTTTTCTGGATAATTAATCCTTCCCTTAAATTATCTTAGCTACATTTAAGACCACTTTGCTCTCATTCAGACAATATACTTTTAGTATAAGGAGTATGGTTTATTGCAACAAGCTCCTTAAAGAAAAAGTGAAGAAATACTTAAATATTTGCTGCAGGTGATAAGGATTGCCAAGGAAACAAAATGGTTATTCCTAGACAAGAGGCTGAAAACCTTAACAATCTTATGAAACATTGTTTTCTTCTGATTTTTTTCCCCGTAACCTCATTTTCTACACCTTCTTCATTTCTCAGTTGTTGAAAAGAAAATACAAAAGAAATGTTCATATAGATAACCAGTAGGAAGCCAGAAAGGGCCTTTTTCAGTCAGAAATGATGTGTTGCCCTCTGGATAATCAATTGTCCCTGCCACACTTTAGGATTTTTCATGCACTGAGATGCAAACTGAGCAATTTCTTCTTTTTTTTTCCTCTCTCTATATTTTGTTAATACTGGAAAGGCAATTGGACAGTGGGGCCTCCTCATTCTTGGTACTATTTCAAAAGCAACTTGAAATGCCCTGACAGCAGTTCTTCTCACAAAGTAACGTGAAGGTTGTGACACGGACCAACAAAAGGCTGACACACTGTCGTTATCTCACCCTGTTGTGCTTAGGTAATGGTGGAGCCTCAGATCTGTGTGTGATGTTAGCATTATATGTTCTTCAATAACAGGCTGCCAGAGGATGAATTGAATGTAGAATGTCATCTTTAACTTTGAATTTCTAAGTTTAGACTAGATCTTTCTTTAATATTAAAGACTGACTCTGCATTAATTATACAAAACCATTGGTAATAAACAGATCAGTTCCTCGGAGATGGCTAGTATTTAAGCATAATATTTTCAAAATGAGTATGTTCTGCAAAAAAAGGCAGCAATAAAGTTGCTGAAATGTTCTTCTACACAGTAATCCCAATGTATTAAAAATCTTAGCCACAAGCTGCATCTACAGATTTTCCACCTGTCCAGCAGTGTTCAAAACTGGGATTTTGTTTTAAACACATTTCTGGTTTTAACTGACCAAAACCCCACTGTAAAATATTTCTCTTATAAATTTCCTGGGACTGTTTATCCAGATCTGAGATTCTGGGGCTGAATTTCACCACAGCCATGGTAAAATAATAAAAATAATTAGATGGTGTACAGCACAAGTAGTGCCCTCATATTGGCTAATATCAATCACTGTATAAACCGCTCTTGCCTGTTAATGCTTAGTAATTTCCAGTGTCTGTAAAAAGAGAACTCACATATTTCTCTGTAAAGCCAAAAAAAAATTGGCTCCTCAAAGATAACAAATTCGGTATTCTTAGACACTCCAGTTACTTTAAATCAAAGTATTAATTGTGCTTCTCTTCTTACATGCACTGTGTTAGTGTGTTAAGGTTTTGGGTTTTTTTGCCAAAATCTTTAACAGTTATTTTTTTATGTCATTATATAAACATACTCAACAAATGCAGTTTTGCAATATTTTAGCTGAACTGGTTGCTTTGAGACTAGGATCACATATAGACTTAAAAATTTTCTGGATTGCATAATGATAGAAATAAAAGATAGACTAGACAAAGATAAACATAGAACACAAATGTGTTGTTTTTCAAAAAGGGGAAAGATGCCATTCATTTTACTCCCTGGTCTTAGGTGATTTAATAGTCCTTTGAGGTCATGTGTCTGGGAAGAGCTAGGATCTTTCAGGATCACTTTCGTCAAACCTTTCTTTCTTCTCGTGTTAACATTACATTATGTGAATGAGGTATAAGCTTTAATTCCTGGAGTAGGTATGCATTGTTCAGAAAATTTGCGGGCAGAACAAGTAAAATTTGCTTTGTGAGCTCTCTGTGGGAACCAAATGACAAGCTCTGTCTTCTCCACAAGAGGAAATAGCTGGCATGGTATTATCCAGCTCCTGAGACAACATTTTTCACCCTTTTCTTTTATCCCTTTACCCCTTCCTCAGAAGTCTTGCCCAATCCATAGCAAGCATCTTTCATCTTTGACTCTTGATCCTAAAGCAATTGAGAATAAATGTTGTAAAAAAACATATCACAGAGTATCACAGAGTATCCTGTAGGATTTTGTCCTTCAGGATAGGGTCAACCTGGGAAAGACGAGGGAATTTTCTTTTTCTCGGGGAAAGAAGAAATTAGGCTGGAATTCGACAAATATTGGCATCTGCATCTATGCAAGTCCTCTTGGTCTTCCTTTATAGTCATTGGAGAGAAACTGGCACTTCTGGGGTGCAATTAATGTCAACCTTGGGTAGAGGTCTCAAGTAAATAAAATGAATTCTCCCCTTCCATTGTTCCCTGGGACAAGTTCAGGTTAATTCAGAGTCCACCGGGAGGATAACTTCCACCCTTAAAGTTATATAGTCTGCTCTAAAATCACCACTGTTAACTAAAGACTTCTGAAGTAACGAGAGATGTAACTTTGCAAAAATTGTTATTTTTCATGTAAATAAACTTGAAGTCACATAAATTGCACCCTTTCACAGTACCAGTATTCAAACATAGTTCCTCACATAACTTGCCCCCCTCAGATAATTGAGAGTGAATCAAACACTAATGTGGTGGCTAATCCAGAGCACAGGGGTTATTAAGGGATATGAATCATTGCACAGAGGTTTGGGGAAAAGGACTTGTTGGGAAAAAAAAAATAGAGGGGTCTCCCTTCATCAAATTCATT
>NW_016690243.1:1217754-1238605 GCF_001604755.1 Lepidothrix coronata
CTGCTGAAGCACCAAGTCTTGCTTGTTTGTTTTAGAAATAACCCCTGGTTCGTGCATAGGAAAATATATTAAATATTCTAAAAATTATTCCTTTTTTTTCTCTGTGTAGTAGAGAGTCAGGGGTCAAATTCTCAGCTGCTGTAATTCCCATTGGAGCTATTCTCATTCATTATTGAAATGGGCTAGATCCTGGGCTCACATAAACTGGTATAGCCCTTATTGAAGACAGTAAGAATGTGTTGATTTTTTTAGTAGATGAAAAGCTGGTCCTTGAAATGCAGTAATTTTGACTAAGCTGAGCACTCCAGGCCAAATTATTTTAAGTATTTAGCAAAGTCTGTTATTTTTTTACGAGTCCATCTTATGACCATTTAGTGTACCTGAAAAGAAAAATCCCTGTAGTAATGTTACAAATGAGTGGCAAAATGACAGCCTTAGTGTATGCTTTCACTCTTTGCCCAAAATGATTTACATAGTAGCTTGTTTGAGAACAATGTTTTGCCATTCAAAACATCTCTGTTGTTTAGTGTCAGTAGCAGAGTTGGTGGCACAATTTTTTTGTAATCTTTTTTTAACACTTAAAGGCACTATTGTGTGCAGATCATCTCAGTGGAATAATGCACTGGTGCACAGGAGCACTAAATCAAATGATAAATTGAGTGTAACATCAATTATGTTAGCTATGCATAGAAATATATACATTTGATGGTCATTATGACACATGAATGTTCAAGACGAAAAATGAAAAATACATTTCAAGTTCTGTATATGTGAAAAACTGACAATGATCTGTAATTTGCGTCTAGCATTAAATTCTATAAATCTGCTGGTGTTTTCAGCATTGAAAGCCTGATTCTAAATGGAAAGGTCATTATCATTATTAAGTTTTATAAGAAAATCAGTACGTCTACTAGTATCTATTTAATAACTGAGATATCATGAATGTCAGACTTAACACACTTTGCTGGATGCTAATAACTCTTTAACTGTACCCTTGACTCGAGTTGAAGGCAGTATTGGAATTTTTATATTATCTGAACTGCCTGCTAGCATTTAAAAGTACTTCTATAATAGCCAGGTAAAAATATAGTGACTTCACAAAACTTTACCTAATTTTGTTCCTGTTTCAAAGGTTAAGCTGTACGCCTTGTATAAGATCTGGATGTGCAGACAGCTGAGTCACAACGGACCTGTCCTACTTAATCATTCTCTTGTTTTTATTGGAGCATATTGTGCTTCCTAAAAAAAGGCGGTGTCAGTAATGACAATAAAATGAAGCCTTTTGTACCCAAAATAAGTGCCTGGCAAAACATTATTTGCATCACTGTCAAAATTCCTTTTTGAAATGTCGTGGTGGAATGTTGTTATCTAAATATAAAATACATATCTATTCAGCATTTTCTTAAACTTTTGCAAATCCTTCATTATATTATCTCTAATTCAAGTCCAGTGGAAAGTTGATACAGCTTGTTTCTTTTTCTATTATATATTTAAATTAAAATTGGAAGATGTGATTCCTATTAATGAGTTTTGTAGGGGTCTTTTAGTATTATGACCCTAGGCGAGTTCCTTACCTGATATGAAGTCCTCATAAGAGGTGCTTGTGCACTTGATTAATTCATAAATGGTGTTGAGGGCTGCATATTTGCACAATTCTTGTTAAATCATAAATGTCTGCTATTTCTCTGTACAACGTATTGCCAATTGTGATGCCCATAATATGCACCTAATCACACAGCTCTACAAGTCCCAAATTTTTCAAGCATTCTAATCTATGCAACATTCATCTCCTATGGGAAAGGTCAAGGTCGCTTGGCAACATTTGTATCAATTCTGAAGAAAAATGGAAGACAAAGAGAATATTTAGTTTGCTGAAAAAAGATGAACAGAAGCAAATGAGTAGCCAAAAATATCAAAAAGTTTCATCTCACTGAAAAGAGCTTTTAGCAGATAATTCAATATTAATCTACATCAGAGATGGCAGTACAAATGTATCGATATCTGTAGATGTTTATGCAGATTTGGGGATGAGAGGTAAGGCCAGTTACAAATGCCTATGAAGGTTGCAATACTCTTTCCTGTATGATAAAATGTAAGCCTACTGGAAGAAAGACAGTGAATCCAAATCAAGACATTTCTTCCAATTAATTTTTGAAGACTAAGAGCAGTGTCTTTTTAGTGAAACCAAGAGCACTAACCACTTACCAACATCAGCTAAGAATTCAGCAGTACTTGTGGGCTACAGTTAACAAATTTGTTTGCCAGGATATTCAGGGAAGACAGTGGAAATATGCAAAGCCACTGCTATATTACTCTCTCCTAAAAGCCAAACTGTTGTTGGCTACGTGTTGCAATATAAAACTGGACCTTATTTGTTTCTGTGCAAAGGAAAGGATATTTGTTGACAAATTGTTTTGCTAAACACATCATTTATTTTAAAGATTCATCTTTTTCCTTATTGTTGTGGTTGAAACTGTAGCAGCAGCTCTTATGCCCTACATGTATAAAAAGGCATAAAACCACCTGGACAATCTTTTTCTTCAAGGCAGTAGGTCTTCAATTTTCATTCAGGAACCAGAAAAAATTGTCTTATTTTTTAATCTTGTGACCAAAGTCTTTTACCTCAGAGAAGGATACTTGAAGTTCTCACTTCTCATCTGCAAAATACTTTCCCTTTATGTAAATATGTTCTTTTTTAAAAATTGCAGAAATTAATCTTAAAGCACAAAGAGAAAGCTAATTTGCTCAGTTGATTACTAGTTTCTAATGTTTGAGGGTTTTTTGCCATTTGCTTCTTTTTATGTTATTATGGGACAAGGAATTCAAGAATATGTGACAGCACCCCAGCAGTATTTAAATGAAAGTCAGAACTTAGCATGGCCCAGACTTTGAGTCATTATGTACCAATTAGTCAGACCATCCTACAAGTATGTTTTCAGATTATGCCATTGTTATAGGTTAGAAATCCGAGAGGGGGAATTTTTTCTTCCCCTTGCCTCCCACTGTAGGAAAGACGAGTTTGAATGGAAAGGGGGAAGGGAGTCAATTAGCCTTACAAAAGAACTAGCCGGCCAGGCCACATTCCTAACTGATGGCCCGTCAGAGGCTGGGAGGAGAGGGGAGGAGTTTTAAGAGGAGGTGGCGGGCTCTGCTCGGAGGGGAGAGAGCTGACTGCAGAGTTCGCCCTCTAGAACGGAGACAGAGTCTGTGTGCGGGCAGTTTTGGGAGAGGGGAGCCTTGAGGTCGGTTTTCTTTCGCTGGCCTCAGCTTCCTCATAGGTTGCCTTTGCCTCTGGCCCGAGTTTTGGTGTGTTTTCATCTGAGAGGTCTTTGTGCTCACTGGGAGAAAAAGGAGGAGCCCTGAGACACCATCATCTGAGGACAACAGTGAGTTATGTGGGAGTGGACTGTTTTCCCTTTTTCCCCCTTCTTCCATTGAGGGAAGGGTCCCCCATCTTCTTTTCGGCTCCTCCCGTGACCCGAGACCACCCCCCCAGACCCCTCTCCCCGCGTGGTGACCGCCAGTGACCCAACAGCGCCCCCTGCAGGTCAACACAGAGCACTGCAGGCCCTGCACCTCCAGCGATCCAACAGCGCCCCCTGCCAACCGGGATTAGAACTGCGCTGAAGACAGAGAAGTATTCAGACTTTTGCTTTTGTTCGAAGGGAACTTCTGGGTACAGGACTATTGTTTAGTTGGTTTTATGTTCTGTTACTGTTCTTGCCAATATACATATATCTTTTAATAAAGGGTTGTTATTTCTTCTTTTTTTCCACACTTCCTCGATTAAAGCCCCTTAATTTTTGAATTTACGATTCCTGAGAGAGAGGAATTTGGTCTGTCTCATAACTCATCCTCTTTAGCAAACATTCCAGTCTCTTCAAACTGAGACAGCCATTTCTCTCTCTCTTCTTTTGTGTTTAAAATGACAAATTTTTAACATGGTTTTAGTCTGGGCTCAGTTTATTTTTGTGGTCTAAATAAGCAGAGAATAATTTCACGAAAAGTAGGTTTCTTTCAACTACAGTTTTTAGCCACTTGTCAAATGGGTTGCTCCACGTGGTCAGATTGATTGTAAACTGTGCTAAAAAATAAAAAAAGTCCTGGTATTGACAGCACTAAAATAATAATAAAAAACCCCTCTTTTAGATACTTTGAAGATCTAAAACATAAGCAAGATCAGTTAAAGAGAAAAAAACCCAAACACACCTCCAACAAAACAAAAAGAAAAACCCAAACTTGATACATTACATTGAAGCAGATCAAATTCCTTATGTCAGAAAATGTGAGAGGCAACAAAATTGTAGAGGCCATGTTAAGGATGGGCCTAACTTTGAGCTTGTGAACAGCTGTTTAACTCAGGTGAGACCATTCAATTGCATGAACACTCAGGTGTGAATAAGGTACTTCACCAAATCAAGGTGACTGTGCAAGAAGAATACAGTGTCAGTGTACAATAACCATGTTTCCCAGGAAGGAGCTTTTTTGTGAAAAAGAAGTGTTATTGAGGCTGCACAGAATCGGGCTACACAGTGTTCTGTGTTTCACCCTACTAGGGTGCTGTCTTTTCCCATGTTATAATTATTGCTCTCCAGTAATGTAACATCTCAGAAAGCTAACTGTTCTCCTTAAATTGTAGCCTGTGTACCATTATTGATAGTTATAGTGGAGTACAAAGTCTATTTGCACACTAAACATGCAATTGTGGGGGGTTTTTTTTGAAAATCAGAGAACATCAGTTAAAAAGACTTTATGCCTAATGTCTCAGAAGTACTGAAATGAGTTCAGCCTGTGAACTATGCAAAGGAAGATCTCTGTCGGATTGATGAGTGATGTTTCTGCTTATATCAGTAATGAGGTACCAAATGTAGTCTACTGCATAAGTAGCATCACAGATGCTGCAAAAAGGGGCAGAGCACAGTCCCTACTCTATCTGCTTTGTGCCACCTAAATAGTGTAAAGTAACTTAAAGCACCTTTTTGTAGGAGTACACGATGAAGTGTATCTGGGGAAATAGGCAAAGATGCTGTTTTACCTATTTGCCCCTTTACTTCTTTATTACTATTTCTTAGAGCTACTGTAACATAATTTAGTTGTAAGGGCATGTGTAGAAAGCTATTGGTCTAAAGGGAGCTTACAGTTTGTTGTACACGCAGTACTCTGTGATTCCAGAATGCTCTAGTTATACGTGTCCAAGCAGTGCAGCAGGGACACTTGCTTCGGTTCTTCTGCTAATACCATCTGACACAGCGCCCTGGGGGGACCTTCTGGGAGGCTGTGTATTGCCAAACTCTTAAATGGTCAAGACTCAGTTGTATATGTCACCATAAGGATGGAAGATTAAGCAAAATGTAACAAGGCTTGTGCTTAGAAAAATAAAAAGGAGCTGACATCCTGCTCACTGGTTTTCAGAGTTCCAAGAGAGAAACTAGCACAAATTAGAAACTTCTAGGGCAAAAGCAAAACTATGGTCTTTATATTGACAGAACCAGGCCATGATCCTGCCCCAAATTTCCATCAAAACAAAAAAGTGCAGGAATGTAACACTGAGTGATTTTTCACATTACTGTATAGACCTGACATGAACACCAAGAAATCAAGGCTGACAGTCAAAAGAAGGCTTTGGTGTCTGCTCAGACCACTTGTCCAGGTGCTGTAATCTGGTATCAGCACACAAAGAGCTATAATTCAAATCCTATGAGCTATATTTCTATCTCACTCACTCACTCACCCTCACTCAGTCCTTGCTGTAAAGGTATTTTGCAGTCATAGGGTCCTAGAGCCAGAACACATTTTGTTAAATCAAAGCCTAAACCTTTCCTCTCTGCACTACACCATATGACAACATAAACAAGTCCATAAATCCAATTCAGGTTTCTCAGTACTTCAGTTTGCAGTGTAGGCAGTATGGCTGAATATTGAAGTGGACTGACAATTGCCATTAATGCTGTTGTATCACCTCTACCTGCAATTCTCTAGTGCTTTCTTTTGGGAGGGGCAAGTAGGGGAATGATATTCCCCTTCCAGTTGCCCTTTCTTACTGTGCCAGCCCATACAAACTTGCTGGTAACCAGACGTGAGTCTACCTTTGCCCATTCTCACTGGCTAGCCTGGAGTGTTAAGACACAGGGCTTTAGTCTCAAACTCTGTCAATATGTTCTATGTGACTGAGCAAGACAATGTGGCTATGTTAACATAGCAAACAGTGTGGAGCAAAAGCAGCAGACGAGGACCTAAATTCTTCACTAGACATACTTGTGTATTTTCTGCTCCAGATTAGCCCTAGTTTGGTCTCATGGATTGACTGCACTTTTGTGACTGGAGAACATTAGGTATGTTCCTGGATGTATCTGTGGCTACCATGTAAATCTATACAGCCTTTAAAGGTACCTCACATGAGGTAGTAGTCAGAATTTTGCTCTTTAGAAACTTTATTCTCATTGCTGACACTGTTCTTGATTTGGATGAGAACTGTTGGGTTAAGGAGTCTGTAAATGCAAAAAAATTTATCCCTTCATCCAGAGCTCTGAGCACTGCAGGGATTGGCAGGACAGCAAGAGAGGACAACCAGCACTTAGACTAGTTAGAAGATTATGATTTAGAGACTTTTGTAATGCAAATGGCAGCAGATAAATGGAATAGTAATCTCAAAATCTTTCTTCTCTCAGACAAAATCTCTAGTTATATGGGATCTGGTAGTGGATGAAGGGTTGGACTTGACGATCTCAGAGGTCTTTTCCAACCTGACTGATTCTATAATTTGTTTTGACAACACTAAAAACTGGAAAAAATAAAACTGAGGGAGTTAATGTTAAACCAAATATTTAAAGAAGTGTCTTACGTCTTCCTAAGTATATTTTCCTCTCCCCAAAAATGCTCTCTGTTATGTCATCTCTCTGTTAACAGTACTGGCCTACAGAAAATTAGATCATTTAATTCTGAAGCTGAAGCAAGAGCGACAAAAATACAGCAGGATAATGCTTGACTCTCCTAAAGTCAATGGGAGCTTTCAGAGGAGTCAGGACTTCATCCTGTATGTTTTGGTTTTCTTCAAATGTCAGTTACCTGTATACAATATAAATATGATGTGGTCAGAAAAGTCTACAGTGAATGGCTGAAACAGTTAACAAAATCAATAAATGTGGGGAAACTAGATGAAAACGTAAACCAGACTGAGATGCTTTTTCCAGACCAAGATTTTTAAGTCTTCTGTATTTTGTCATTTGTTAAACCACAAATACTTATAAACAGAGCTGGAGTTCAGAGAGTCTTTGTTTCTAACATAAACAAGGTATATGGCATAGCTCTGTATGTTGGCCAAACATGACTATAAGTTACAAAAATGATATATATGTATAAAATAAGTGTCAGACCATAATTGAAAAATTGTATTTGGACATAAATAAATATAAGGAACATACTTAACTCCAGAAAGGCAGTAAGTATTTAACAGGAACATAACTCAGATAAGATTAATACATGCATTGTACTGTGTCTGTGAAATTAATTTAACTCAAGATACTGAAACTCAGAAACCAGGGAATTTTGCAACATTTAAGTATCACTATTCACCTTGGCGTGCCTGTCCTAGCTGACACAGCTTATACTTATAAAACCTATAATGACCATACACAAGTTTTAATTTAACTCAGTCTAGGAGAGGAATAGCAGACTGCATCAAATTGGATTAAATATACAGCAGAATTTCTTTTTTTAACTGAAAAGTTTTGTGTACTTGTAAACGGGAATAATATTTTTCATCTAAAATGGCTGTATTTCTTAATTACCAGGTCATATTGTAAAACCTGAGATCTGTAAAGGACTCGTTTAAATACCAACTTTTTCATTTAATTTACTTTTTTCCTAAAATAACATATTCTGAGCATCATGAACATTTACTTTCAAATCATTACTTTAAATTCTTTTACAGTTTGTTTTTTAGAACTAAGAAGAAATACCACTCTCACACAAGTATGTTAGCCCTCAAGTGTTCTGGTGCTACAGACTAGTTTAGCTGTATACTGTCACAGCAGTGACTGCCGTAAACAATGTTCCAAACTTCCAAAGCCTGCAGAGGTCAGTATAGCAACATCAACAAGAAATTATATAGTCTCACTGGATAGATTAGCAGTCACAAATATTTATTGTTAAAACACAAAAATGATATATCATTCTGGCTCTTACCAGAACTGTGGCATATGGCATATGATGGTTATTCCTGCAAATATCATATAATATTGCAGATGCTTAAAGTTTTAAAGATGTATTTTTGCACTTGCATTTGCTAATTATAAAAGGGTTAAATATATTTCTCTTGATAGTGTTTGAGAAAAGTTGGATGAGCATTATGGAAAACTTATGCACAGCCTTTGGAAGCTGTCTTCTTAATGTTGCCCTGTCAATGACCTCTGCTGTGACGTTGAAGGAATACCCTCCATGTGGGTGAGAAGTAATTTGCTTCAATAGCTCTTCTGCCCCAGACATGTATAAAAGAAGACTGTAAACATATCCCACATTTGGCAGTGACACCACTAAAGTCATTTAGAGCAGAACTTTCAGCTGTTTGTGACAAACTAAATCAGAATGATTGAAACAGTATATGTTGAGGTCCAAGCTCAGTGCAAAGAAAACTCAAAACCTGCAAGGAATGACAAATAAATAGTGCTAATCAGGCCCTTGAACAATACTATATTAATTTAATTTACCCTCTTGACCAGCTTTTCATGACCTGCGTACTCTTGGCACTTGAAAGTTATGTTAGTGTTTCACTCCACATTTTCAATTGTATATTAAAGAGTAAGAAGATTTTTAGACATGACCTTGGAGTCTGCAGAGAAAGATTTTGAGAGATACCAATTGGGTTTAAACATATGACTTGCTTCCTTCAAAGCACTCCACTCAGGTAGGCAAAAGTAGATACATGATAGTCACGGTACAGAATTCCCCCTCCTAAGAAAAAGTTGGTTATAAACAAAACATTTTCTTTCACGAGTCTGCAAAAGTTCAGGGTGATCTTTTTGTCTCATCAATGCACAGTATGTATTCTTGTCTCAGCTGTCTACCTTAACACTAGTTTTGCAAGGTGGATACTGAGGTATTGAAAGTAGTTCTGCATTCATTTTTTTCCTTTCCCTGTGGATATTCATATAACACAGGTCTTCATATCTCTCTGCCTTCACAGTTTCTCAAAAGAAAATCTGAATTGCTCAAAATGGAGTAACTTTAACATAAACATCTGAAACAGAGAAACGGTCCTGAATATGAGTGATGGGTCAGATGCTCAGCTGCTTCTATTTATGCATCTCTACTTGAACCTAAGGAAAATTGCACACAGATCTATGGCAGTGTGAGGATTACATTTGAACTTTCTTGGCCTGCATATTTCTCTATCTATGCATATATACAATTACATAGAAATTACATATAGTTGATGCCTCTGCTAAGTCCAAGGTGGCAAAGTAAAATGATAAAGGATGAAACATGTCTAATTTCACTTGCTGTCTCTGCAAATCAATATTGTACACTAGTAGAGATCCTTGGAATTAGTAGTGCTTGCATATATGTTAGTTGCCCTCAGGTTTCAGTTATGATATTTTCCTACATAAGAAAGCCATGGTTTTGGATATTCAAAACTTTAGGAAGGTTTAATGTAGCCTCATCAACTCCCAGCCAAAAACTCTCTCGAGAAGCTCATAAGAGTCAGTTGTAAGAAATTTAATGGGTGGGAGAAAGGTCACAGGGAAAATGTTTAAATGCTTATTAAATCCCAACTTCTACTGAAACAGCTTGTTGCCCGTAGCACTACTAGCATGATGCTGCATCAAGTATCTGATTCACGTGGTTCCTGCAAAACTGAGTGTAAGGATTTCTTTCTTTTCCAAACTCATTATTATCTTTCTGAGGAAGACAAAGAAATACAGTTCACAACCTGTCTCCTGATATTGTAAATATTGACATGGAGTGTTTCCCCTATATATTTTCAAAATAATTGTATTTTGCCACTTTAAAGAGGAGACAGGAGTGAGTAAACTGTATGTTAACTGTGAAGGAACAAGGATCAGAATGGGAACGGTTCCAGGAATGGAAAAAGATATACAGCGATTGAAGGGACTTTATTATACGGACTTTGCAGTTCTTATGTGTTTACAAAAATGTACATTGTATGTTTCCCCAAGATTTGTACTTCCCGGGCTTGCTCAGGCATGCCTGCTCCCTGCTTCCCTCTCTGATCGGCTGAGAAGGCTGCAGAGAGGAGAGAGTTACCATTGGTCTGTTCCTCCCTAGTCCCTCCCTCTTCACCTAAGTCCCTATCCCTATTCGTTTCCCTGGTTGTCTGTCTCATGCTCCCTCCCATTTTCTGGTGCATTCCATACCAGAGCTCATAAAACCCTTCTGCACCCCCATTAAACTTGGCATTGCATCGCAACCTCAGACCTCCTTGTACCCTTTTGTACAGTGCTGCAGCCTTCTCTCCTCCCCCCTGGGACCGTGGCAGTTAACGCTATAAAAAATGCCCAAAAATAAACCCTCACATTTTTTTACTTAAATCTAGATATTCAAATAGTAGAGGAAGCTTAAATAGACCAACTCACAGACTTTTATTTTTTAAGATTATGTTCTTTGGAGTAAAAAGTAAAAACTTTTCTAAAATAATAAACCAGCTTCCTCTTTCTGTTCATGCATGGTCTACAGCTTAGTCCAGTTAAAGTAACAGCAGGGATAAAGGAATTTTGATCTGAACCTGGAATAAAGTACAGTGACTTGGAAAAAAAAAAACAAACAGAAAGATAAAGGTGAACAGGCTAGAGCTGGTAACACAGATATTCACAACCTTGCTTCTTCATTTATTTCCTCCTGTGCAGAATGAATGCAGAGTACAGATGAAGGAGATCATCTGAGTGGAAGTGCTTCGTCCTCACTTGGCACAGACATGCATGACTGTTCCTAGTTCTAATTATTTAAACTCAGTTCTGTAAAACAAATGAGACTTAAAACATTTGTGATTTCAGTAGGTTGAGAGTAACTGTAGAGAAGAACATCAAAACCTCATTTCCCTATTCTTAATCATCACTGCATTTCTCAATGGCTTACATCAAACATCAGAGGACTGATGATTCCTGACAGAGTTTGTTTTTCAGGTCTTTTTCATTCCCTAAACATTATCAGTAGTATTGCAATTTTTGAGCCAGTCTCCAATTGCCCCTTATCTCTCCTGTGAAACTCAGGATTCATGGGAAGGGGACAGAATCCTCTAGAAAATCTACTACCCCCAAGAGTACATTTGCATTTTGTTTAGAGCAAAGAATATTTGCTGAGTCAACAATGAAGGACTGAACGGTTGTTAAAGCAAGGCTGGAACAGGTAAACTCAAATGTTCTCAAGACATAATAGATCTACTTTATCACACCAGTGGCTGCCCATTACTGAAAAAAAAATTACCACATTCAGCCTGTTCTCAGAGAATCCATAGCAGAAATCCCACCATCTTCAGAAGAACCAGGACAGAATGAGAGCACATTTTAGCCAATTCCATGAAAAGATCTTTGGCAGAAGACAAATCCAAACTCAGCATATAGCCTGACTTCTTCCTAATACTTGCCAGAATAATGTCCCCTTCCCACACTTCCTCACTGTCAATAAAACAAAGCAACCAAAACAGCTTCTGGAGGCAATAGGTGCTGTTAATATAATCAACAGTCAAATATGTTCAGTACTTCTCAGTCTCTACACAAGTCACAGTGTGTGACCCCTACGGACATTTGGGACACTTGTCTTACAGGAACTCTTTAATAAAATCAAACACTTGCATGATGGGTACATGCAGCTGTATGTGTAGCACCCTGGGCCACACAGCAGAAATCATCATGCTCTCAGTATTATAGAAAAGGTGAACATTTGCTGCACTATGCAGAAGACATCATCATTATATATAATTAGGAAACTTATTTTCCCCCTGCTGTCCTAATTTGTATTTTTTCCCTTCATTTTTAAAATTCTCCTTTGGCTTTAATTAGCTTCTCTCTGAAATCACCAATCAGGTGAAATTAGAGCAGTTTTTAAGTAAAAAAAAATGTAGTTGGATTTTTTAAAACTTTTTTTTTAAGTTGAAGTTTATTCCCTGAGGCCAAATCCTCCCTGCTCTTACTTATGAGAGTAGTTCTGTGCACTTCAGTGAGGAAGATTTTCAGAGGAAGAAAGGTTTTGGCCCTAATGGAGTATCCCAAAGCTCTTCTAAATATGGATGTAAGATATATGAGACAAATCCTCTCTGAGGGAAAACACCAGTATTCTTAAGTCAATGAAGCTAAAGCTATTTACAGGCACTGAAGAATTTTCCTTATGTTTTCAGACTTCACAAGTCTTCATCAAATATTTACCCTATGGGAAATGATATATTTTTTCTAATGATGTTTCTATCCTTCATTTAAAAATTCATCATTATAGAACCGATACCACTGACTCAGTCCTTGCTACTATGACATGAGTAAATTTTACTTAGGAGAAATCATTTGTATCGTCTACCTGGCATGACAGTTCCTAAAGTGTTTAATTGTTAATTAAGAAATTAAAAAGCAAACAATTTAAGAAATATGATAAAAAACATGTTTAGCTGCAAAATAATACACCTCTGAGCTTTAAAATGTTCTGTGGGAGCTCTGGAGCTAGAGATAGTCATGTCCTTGTGATACTTCAGTGACAATTTCTATTTTAAGTGTCAAAAACAACTGTGCTATCTGGAGCAAGTAGTGTAGTATTCTCTCCTTTTAATATTCTAATCGTGAGGTGTAAAGTGAAATGGTTGCACAGTGTAATGGTGGCAAAGAAGCTGAGTGTCAATGAGACGGGAAAGGTGACAGACACAGAATGAGTCCCCAAGGTGCTCTCCAAGTGCATTGGATAAAGATTCCCCTGGGAAATTTTTCTCATTAGTTCTCAGACACAGTTCAGTAATTCAATAGCACCAGGTTACCATTAGTCACAAGACCAAAATATGTTACTTTCCATGCTTTAGCTCCTTGATTTGTATATGTCTTTTTATGAGAGAAAATTATGAGACTGTATGTGATTCAGATAAGTTTGTATGTTGTTTACATACCTGAGGATGATCCATGAAAAGAAGATTTTGACAGTCCTATTACAAAAGAGCATACAAATTAAACAGAAAACAGACACTTTTTTGATATTTGAAACTGCATTAATGAGTGATTGGACTGTACAAACACAAGAAAGACATTGCAGATTGATTTTATATACTAGTATCTGAAAAATTAATTAGAGTTTGAGAGCCAAACCCAAAATTATCAACAAGTAAAAATGAGAAAAAAACCACTGCAGATGGTTTCTGTGGATATTTCCAGGTTAAAATAATTTTTCTGTGTTTAGAAATGAAATGTATATGTACATAGTTAATATGATTGGAAAAAATAGCTAAAAAGTTTGATGGTTAGCGAATTTTATGTGTAATTACACTGTGAAAATGTTAAACTGAATAGGTTATTCTCAACATCTTTTTTTCCTATGCAATAAAAAATGTACTTACTTCTATGCTATCAAAGCTAACTGCACTCCCACTCAGCACTCAAAGGGATAATGGCTGGAGGTGTTGTCTCTTTCATTACCCACCAGGATGGAAAGAAAGGAGTGTCCATCCCCAGTGGCCATTTAAAACCTAGTTGTTATATTAAAAACATAGGGATGACAAAGTTCAGAAAATATGAAAATCAGACACAAACACAGAAAGTTTTTGTATGTTTTACCTGTTCTGAGTATTATTTTATCTTTCTATGTATCCATGAATGTGCTCCAGAATGCTTCATTTTAGTTTTCGCTCATGATTAATATATTTAGCACTCACCACTGCACCTTGCAGACAGAAGCTACAGATTCTGTCTAAAGTAGTTCAGGAAAGTTCAGATGTTTTAGCTTTCAAAAAAAAAAGTGAAACAAAACAAAAAGATGCATTCTCTGTAAGCTTTTTCATGTTATTTGATTGTGGTTTATTGAGTGTGGGGCTGTTGCGTTTTTCTCCCTTTTTTGCACAATTTTCAACCTTTAATGTGAGAAACAAACAAAAAAATGTTTGTCTTGAACAAAAAATATTGAAATCTGTCAGTCAATAGGTGCTTCATTTTCAACCCGTCAGCCTGGTGAGAGCTTGATCTTTTATTGCAGTCATATCAAAATCATGCACCCGAGTGTCTCATTTAGCCTATAAAATCGACTTATTAGTAGAATTCCTTAACAAGAAGAATTATATCCCTAACACAATTACTTGGAGTAAATAGTACTCACTGTTTCTTGACTAGATTCTGATATGTTTATCATTGTACTGCAGAAAGGCCATATGTTAAGTGCTATGGTAGCTGTGCCAAATAAATCATTGAGAACCAGTTTCTATTAATCTTACGTATGTTATTTCATTGAAGGTGGATGTTTTACTGCCCTGATTAAACTGAGAGAATGGCAGTTTTCTGGAAGTGTGAACTCACCTGTTTCATGTGTATTATTTTCTTCAAAGCTGTGCACTGCAGTCTCCAAATGAAGCTCTCCTAACTGAAAATGTTTCTGTAACTCTTTAACACTAAGCAATCTCCAAACTAATGATTAGGCTCCAAATAAATATGCCAAATGCTTATGGTATTATTTATGTGCTATACAGAAGCTCATCATTGACTTATGAATTGTAAATATTTATAAGTAGCTCATATTAAAGTAGTTGTCAACTGCAGCTACAGTACTTCACCTTCTGTCACTCCCAGGTATCAAGGGGGCTGATTCAATCACTCTCTTGTCAGGCTACCTTTCTTCTCCTGAATACCCAAATCCCTAAACACAACAAAATATAAATGAATGAAAAGTGCTAATGATGCATCATTACCAAGAGGTATCAAGTTTTTTAAGGTCCTTTGCTGACTAAATTTTAAATTAGCACAATTATTCAGAGCATTCCCCAGGGCACCATTCATTATGCTTAGCCGCTGAGTTGAGGCATACTGCAAACGAAATATGTATTACTGTCCAAATGTCTGTCTGCCTTCCTGGAGTAGGAACACATGTAATATCTACCTGAAATGGCAAAACTCAAAATTCATCATAAGAAGTATTTTTGTGTATTGCAAGAAATGCAAGTGTGCATATATTTTAGAACTAATGATATTTTTGCATTTCTATTAGTACTTTGTTACCTATAATGTTAATTTATTTTCCTAAAGATCCTGAATAACATGGACAGGCACTTAGAGACTAAGAATTTGTTTCAAAATGTTGTTTCATCTGCTTCCTAATACAGCAAATTTAATTTCATACAAAGATGGCCGAAGCCAGGAGGTAAAATGTCACTGATACTGCCTAAGCCTTCAGAAAGCTTTGTGTCCACAGTGCATTAATTTTTCCTTTGGCCCTGTCATCAGGTCAGCAAACAGGTCTGAGTGGACACTATCCTGCTAAATGTGTTGGGCAGTGTGGATATCATATCATTTAGAATTCCCAGTAGCAGTGACCTGTGTTACGTCTACCTTTTCATTTGTCAAAACTGGCTTTTTTTTTTTTTCATGCACTCAGTGAAGAGTCTGAAGCCCTTGTTCATTAGGATATTTAGCAGTTCTCTGAAGAATAAGAAAGGTAACATTGACATGACAGATCCTTCTTGGATTGTCCACAAAGCAGATCAATTTGATGCATGCAGCAGTATGCATGGTGCTATTCCTTGTAAAATACTAGCTGTATTTTTCATAATAATAACAAAGCAATCAGTTCTTATACCCATGGTATAAGTTAATATAAAAAGAGAAAAAACATCTTACTGTCTGCACACAACATGGACTCACCAGACTACACAGTTGACAGGTCTCTCAGTAAATGCAGTGCCCATTTGTCCTCATGCAGAGGAAAATATATATATTCATAAAAGAAAATTATTTTTGTATGTATCTAGCTGTAAAGTCCTGAGCTGCTTTTTTAACCCAATGACATCACCACACACAAGTTGGGCCCCACAGCACAGATGTGCTTTCATGTGCAGTGATATCACTTTCACTAAAACACTAAAGGCATGACTTTCAAGCAGTTTTAAAATTCAGATCAGTTCTGCTCATATTTAATCTAGACATGTTGGTTTAACATCAAGCCAAGCCAGACCTTTTAATGTTCAGTGGCCATGATATAAAATTCTTCACTGTGTCGCACCAGTAAATTCAGAAGTGCAGTGTAATTTGCTACAGTCACAGAAACTCGTGAAATTTAAGCAAGAGTTGAAAGCAACCCTTCTTTTTGTGCCTTACCACAGTACTTCAACTCTTTGGAAAACATTTTTTTTTCCCCAAAAAATAATTAGCTGTGAGGACAGGATAACTTACTGTTCCTTGTTTTGGTCCTGTTGAGATTAGATTAAAGGTAGGCTGCAAAACTCCATCGGATACTTCCTGAATTAGGAACGGTGTCACTGTGGCGTTATTTAGGAGTTGTTTAAAACAAACAATAGAAAGAAAGTGCCACTTGACACTAACAGCAAGTATCTCTGTTCATTTTGCATTGTCAATAGCTCCAGTAGTAGCACTATTCTTTTGACAGCTAAAAGCAGATGTGTGGGTTAAGTATGGGAGCAATTCAAATGTCCATAGTAAACTGCAGGGGGGCAGAGAGAGCTCAGAGAGCAGCAGCTTTAAAGTAATTGACTAATACAGTAAGGATATTAAAGTCATTTAGTGCCAAAAGGGAACACACTGATCCTTGACCCTGAGCCACTTTGGAGTAATCTAGTATTCAATCCAGCGTGTAATGACTGCCAGGCCTGTCAATCCTCCGGGCTCTCCAGTCAAATGCCTGTGGCTACTATTGGCTTATGGTAAAAGGACAAAAATGCAAGGAAATGCCTCTCAATCAGGCTATGATGTGATAATGTTATTGCTCCAATGTATTCTATATTGTCCCTGCATAGTTTAATCTGTTGAGATCCATGTCAAAAATTGCCCTTGTTCCCCAGAGGTCTTTACTCAACCTTTTAGTAATACAAGTGGATTTGAAAGGAGAGGGGTAACTTACTTGATGAATTGTTTCCAGTTAATACAAAAAATAAGAGGTCAACTGTGGCTTAAAGGCTAACCATGGAATGTATAAATTAGAATAAGCGTGCTAGTAATCTGATTAGTAAAGCCTTGCTCTTCATTTACAGCAGTGGGTAAAATATTTTACAATAAATAATATTGACACAGATATTTATTTACGAGAGTGATACAATTCCTACAAAGTTTAGATGTTGAAAGGACTTTCAGCTGGGAAGTGACGAGAACAAAAAACTCACTTGCTTCTGCCTCTTCTTGTTCTTAAAACTTCTGCGGCTACTGGGAATCTCGTATTTTAAATTAGGCACCTCACATTTGAAAAATATAATTATTGCTACAGGCTGAGTAGTCCACTTGAGCTTGAAAGAAGGAAATTGCCATTTTTTGTTATTTTGATTTTGCTAATTAAAACAGGGAAAACTGACCCACATAGATTCTCTAAAGTTAAAAAGTCAAGATGGGATAATAATTATGTAAATTTCAATGCATTTCTGTGAAAATGATCTTTATTTTTCCTTATACAATCTCCAGTATTTCCCAGCCCTGCTTTCCACATACCGTACATAAATTTTGGGAAGGGAGAAGCTCAAGTGACAGTGATGCTCCCATTATTTTTAAGGAACCATGAGATTACATAACAGGCTTATTGCCTAATTTGGTTCTCTATGATTCCACAAAGCTCTCCACAGGGTTGATACAGTAAAAAAAGGAAAAATAAAAGAGAACCTCTCCTGAGAAATATCTTGCTTATAACTTTGTAATAACTTCAGTGTCAAAAACAAATGACTTTCTCCAAAATTCTGCCTGTCCTCTCTCAGTTCAGTGCCCCAAAGTCATTATTCAATGTAAGGTTCTATTTATAAAACCATTTTCCAGCCTGTACATACTCTTTACACTTGAAAAATTATGGTTTTGTGGACAGTTTTAGAGGATGAATAAGAAAAAGAGGAAAACTGTCCTTTTTTGCTCACTGAATTCCCCTGCCATGAGGGTGGAAGCACATGCAATGCAAACTGTGATCCCATCAGTAGGTGACTGGCTGTGTTCCAGATGATCTCTTCACAGTTTTTTATCACAAGCTGGTGTTTTCACAGAAAAAAAAAAAAAAAAGCCTACAAGCAAGCTAACCTGAAGCAAGATATGACAAGTGCAGTATTGCCCTGCAACAGAGCAATTAGTCAGTGCCATGTAAATGTCTATAGCCTACAGTATGGCAAAGAAGGCTCTTTGAAGGAAAAAGTTCTCTCTTTGCTTGGGAAGCTCTTGATATGGTGGTGACAGACCAAAAACTGGTTCACATCACTTTTCCTCATGGATTTTGGTGTCTTTCTCCCCCTTAAAGTTTAGTACTTAAATCAGCATGGGCACCTAAGGAATACTTCATATGGAGTAAATTCAACAGGGTGATTTAAATTAATTACTCTTTTGCACCTCCAAAGGAGGGTGCAGGATGAACCCACGTGGACTTGTGCCCACTTTGGCAGTGCAAGTGGTGCCACAGCAGCACCTACCAGCTGGTGTAGAAAATGCTTGAAACAGTGCTCACCCTTGAGGAGAGAAGGGATCATGCACTCACTGTTACCCATTTGGGACCAAGGAGCCCTATCTTTTCCTGGTTCAGCTTCCTCCTGCTTTGTCAGTGGCAGTTGCAGTGCACAACACAAGGCACAGATTATTTGGGGACAGAAGGAACAGAAAAGACTGAAGTTTCCCCTGACACAAGTGCAGGACAGTCTTGTGACATGACACAGTCATTGCCAGGCAGCTGTCTCCTTGCTGTCATCTTTGCCTCTACAACACCTGTAAGGGCTTGTTCTCTTGTCCTTCTCCCATTTTCACCAGAAGTGACATTTTCCCCTTCTTCATTACTACTGTGGGAGCAGAGATGAGGAACATCTTGGATAGCTTCTCGGCCTTAGTGGGGGTGGAGTAGATCTGGTCCTTTTGCAGTGTTTAATAAGGAAATCTAGGCAGCAGCAATAGGGTTTTCATGCTCTCTCTCTTCTTTTGCCCTCCAAAAGAGCTGTGCATGGTTTCAACATGAAAGTGTGAGAAACTAATTTTAAAAAGGGTGAAGATGTGTGAATGTGGAAGGAAATGCTTACCAGAAAAAGTGCCCAGGATCTTTGCTGCAACATTCACAGGGTAAATGTAGCCAAATATGAAACCCCCTTTTTGGGGGGGAGAACTGTGTTCTGTGGGTTTTTTCACTGGTAGCTCTATCATCATGACCTGAATCCATTGACCATTTGCTTACCACTCCAGGCTCAAGGGGCCTGGAGTGCTTGGGAGGTGCTCAGAATGCTCATCTTTAGAGCAATAATATTTTATGATGTAAGCTTTCAAACTACAAGAAGTGGAGGAAAAGCTTTTAAAAAAATGCAAGAAAATTCCTGCTGCTCCTTAACCTACTTGAAACCAGATATGCCTTAGGGCTAATAAGTCAGGCATTGCTGATAAGCCCACAACCATTTCAAAAGGCAGGTATCTCAGCTCTAATAGATCTTCCTTTGTTTCTCTTCCAGGATGATTGTGTTTTTATTTAAATTCCAGACTTTAAGTGCAAGTCTTAAAGCCACCTGCACCCCTAAAGGTTTGGATGTTTTTGAGTGAATCTGCAGTCATATCCCCTGCTGTCTGCCTTTTGTTAAATTAGAGTTGTTTTGCAGGCTATGAGAAGAAAACTTGCTTTTGCACTCCCCTTTTATGAGTATTTTAAACCATTAAAACCATTCTGTAAACAGATTTTGAGATGACAGTGTAATCTTTTTAAAGCAAGGCTTCAAACACACACACACACAAATGCATGCATGCATGCATTCCACTTTTATGACTTTGGAATAAAAATGCAAATGAATTTATTAGCTTAAGCATGGCACCAAATAGAATTTTATGCACATACATTTAAAAAACAGACCACTTGAAAATAATGCAGTTGCAGCCTATTAATTTTCTTTTTTGACAGTTTTTAAAATTCCCCTAAAAAAATGAAACAGCATGAATACTGTCAATATATCACAACAGCCACATTAGGTTTTGTGATATACATCATAATATAAAGAGCACTATTAGAGCACAACCTGGGAACCATTAAATCATTCTAAATCACTGTTACATTCCATTAGTGTCAATGGTGAAACCACATAATAGGCTTTATTACAAACTTCACCTTGGTAGGCCATTGTCTCTAATAACCACTTCTCTATGATGTGGTATCATACCCAGAAATCCAGGGAGATAATAAAGGCTCCCTTATTTCTTTTTTATTGGATGGGTAAAGTTAAATTTAGCTGTAAGTAAAAAAAAAATCTTGAAGCTTTGTTCACTAACTGTGAGTTGCTGCTATTTGGCAAAAAAAAAAAAATTAGGCAGACTTGGGAGAACAGTTTGACATAAATTTAAATCCTGGTAAATGCTTGAGGCCAAGGTAAGATAGGCAGTCCTGCAATTACGATGTCATTTTTGAAATGCAGCTTAGTGCATTTATGCCCTTCTTTACACTTTTGTTCAGATACAAAGCATTGATTATAGAAACAGTATAGGAATTAAATATGTGTTCTCATCTCTTCAACACCTACATATGCAGTATCCATTAGAAAATGAAGAAAAGAACTGAAAAAGAGAACAAGAGAGCAAGAGAGCAAGAAAGAAAGAAGGAAAGAAAAAGAAAGAAAGAAAAAAGAAAGAAAGAGAGAAAGAAAGAAAGAGAGAAAGAAAGAAATAAAAGAAAGAAAGAAAGAAAGAAAGAAAGAAAGAAAGAAAGAAAGAAAGAAAGAAAGAAAGAAAGAAAG
>NW_016690243.1:1238615-1273615 GCF_001604755.1 Lepidothrix coronata
GAAAGAAAGAAAGAAAGAAAGAAAGAAAGAAAGAAAGAAAGAAAGAAAGAAAGAAAGAAAGAAAGAAAAAGAAAGAAAGAAAGAAAAAGAAAAAGAAAGAAAGGGATCCTTTTTTCATCTTGCAGGGCTAAACCTTGTTTGACATAATACATATGACACAGATCAACTCAACAGGCAGTAGTAGCATGGTCATTTGATATTAGCACAAAAGATCTCCCTGTTTTGGGGAGCTCGGGATACTTAGTGCTACCTGGGTGTGAGTCTGTAGGCAGCTGTGGAGGAATCCTGAGCCTTTGAAACTCATTAGACTTTGGTTTTACTGAAGCAAGAAGTTCAACCTCAAGTTTTGAAAATTATTTCACATAGGCACCTTGTATTTCCTGTAAAGAACATTGAAAAATTTTGATAAATTAATGTCTCCATCACAAAATTTCACTTAGTCATCTTGCAGAAGCAGACTTGTGGCTTCAGTTTGCACAACACTGCAGTCTCCCACTGTTGTTATTCAGATACTGGAGTGTCTGAAAATATTTCTTATTGTGACGTCTAATGAATGTATAGTGTCTGTCTGTATAATTCTTTTATGTGAGTTCACTACAAGAGTTGGAGTAACTGGGAGGTATATGTGAACAGACAGGTGAATACACTAGCCTTGTACTGCAGCTGAGTTAATGAACTGTATCCTCTCGTCCAGCTGACTGAGTTCTAGGGCCTGATGGCGTTTTATCCTTAAATATTCCTGTAGGGGCTGATTAGGGATGAATGTAAATAAGAACTGGTACTTACATCATAAAAAGTAAAAGTCAAAGGTTTTTACAAGGTCAAAAGTCCTTTCTGACTGGGTAAGTTGCTATCGAAAAGAAAATACATCCCCTCCAATGAAGTAACCTGCAATAAGATGAAATAAAAAAACCCTAGCAATAGCCTCTGTTAACTCTGTAAAATAAAAATATTTCTCTTTACGCCATCTATTCTAGATTTTAACCAATTCCTCTGAGCAAATCCTCCTTTGTCCATTATTTCATTCCCTTTCTTTCCTGCGTCCTGGGTTTTTCTGCATCTTGCTCAAATGCTCCTGTTTTAAAACAATGACCCAGTTCCACGCTTTCTGGTATGTCTCATATATTTGTGGCATTTTTGCACTTATCTTTTCCTTCTAAATGGCAATTTTGTGCAGCAGCTTATAGAGACTGCAAGTCTCTTGCTTATACTGGGAACAACAGTCAAGGTTTCTGTTGTGTTTCCTTACATTCATTCCTTTAAAACATCAGTTCAGTACTTTCAACATTAATTTTAACTTTCACTGATCAGAATTTCTTATCAGAATAATATATTGCTATGCATGATATACTGTTTTAGAAGTACGAATCTGGTTTCTTTGTCTACATAGTATGAATTTACCAGTCTCCCAAGCAATCTGTACTGTGAAGTACATAAATCCCTTATCTCCACTGTGTGAGATCTGAAGTTAGAGTGTAAAACTTACTCTGAACTTGGAATATCCCCAAAGATAGCCAGATCAGTCACTGGAAACAAAGGAAAAACTGTATGAGGAAGGAGGACTATAAAAGGATAAAAAGGTATGTCAAAGGAGAAAAAAATGACAATAATTCTGGGTGGCACAAAATGATTAACTACAGATTTACTAATAAACCGTAGTGACTGGCCTTGCATTCATTTAGTTCATTTAGGGTAACCTGAGTCCATGGTCACATTCTTCACAGTGGATGAAGTCAGAAGTGGTTAGAAGAGGGACAGAAAGGTGGGGAGAGAAAGTAAAAGATGTCAGCAGACCAGAGAGCTAGGAGATACACTTAGTCTTTTGGCTACTTTTGTCAAAGTCTACGTCACCTTCAATACTGCTAGTTTACAGTTCAGCATGGCAGACACCAGCCTTGTTCTCAAAGTCAGTAGGGTATATCCTGCCCCTCTTGTGTTTCTCATAACTTGAAAAATGGTAGCAGTTTGTTTCAGTGTCTACAATAAACCATAAGAAAGGGTTAGCAAGACACTCATGTGAGCAATAATGAATAAAAAATAAAAAATAGAGGAAACAGAACTTTGCTTATCAGACTCTCTAGGGGCTTACAAGAGGGAATGCATAAAACTTGTTTAAATTTGGTCACACTAGAAGAAAGTGTTTAGCTAAAATATAACCCTTGACCTTGTTTTCTATTTCCAGTTTGTATTGTAACTTTATTTTTACTGCAGTTGTTTATAATGCCACTGGTGTTGACGAAGACCTGATGCTGTTTGTACAAGATAATCTGTAAGAGCTTTAACTCCTCAATTATTTTTTTTTTTAACTAATACAGTCTAGGTAGTTAAATATTTAGAAAGTCTAATTCTGGGCTGTATACTACATATGAAGCCAATACAAAGGCAATAGTGGTGGTATGCTTAGCCTTGGCTTTAATATTCCTGTGGTGTTAACTTTCCATCTGAGGCAACTTTCCCCTCTTGAGAAGTGTCAAAATATATCATATAAAAATATTAAACATAAAATAAATTCATTACTAATTTTAAGAAAGAACTGACTCAATACTTAAGATGATTAACACAGAACACTAGCTATAGCTTGTTACCATGTACGGCACCCAGCTTAAACATCATATTTAAACAAGAATCCAAATAAGGAGAAGAGTTTTAATTTTCTACATTCTTTTTTACTGTTTTCTTTTCTGGTGCTGTGATGTAAAATGGTCCCTCAGATGATTTCTTTCATTGCTGGCATTAAATGGTGGAGTGATGGACAGATTTGCCCTCTTCAGGTCAGCTTATAACCCTCTTCCCTTGCCCTTCCCTCCCTCTCTTCCACAGTATTGCCACTGATAAGTGTGTATGACAATGAAATATTACTCCCCACTCAGTATATGCAGAGGTGGTAAGGAATGATGACAAAATATCTGCAAAGTATGAATGCTTCCAGAAAGCGCTCTGCAGATGCTGAGTATCTCACGCTATTGCAAGTAGTGACAAAATACTTCTTATCTTCTGACTGAGCAACATAAAGATTTATTGGCATCCTTACACCTATGATCTTCTGTTTTTCTGGTAGTTTGTGATGCAAAAAGTAAAACCCCCGGTTGAAATAGAGTTACTCTTCTCTCATAATTTCTAACTTCTTTCTGCTCTCTTACAGAATGTTGCTTAGAGAACAGCCTGTAGTCTGTGGACAAGTCTTTAATACAAGTTAAAATAATTTTCAAATGTCATTTAAATTTTCAAAATAAGCTGAGCTAAGAGGGATCCAGGAATGAAGGAGCACACAATAAAACTATTTCTATCCTTTTTCTGGCTAATCATTCAGCCAGCAGGGCTGAGGATCCTTGCTCCTGTTACTTATCTGCAGTTGCTAAAAAACCCTATCACCTATTATCTGTTCTGTGTTGAGCATGCTTGCCCAACAGATTAAGGAATTAAAAAAAAAAGAAATGTCTCTTCAGAAATTAGTTCATGATACTATGTCCATATAGTGAAGCCCAGGAAAAGAAGTAGTTAGATATTAATGACAGATCTTTTTATGGAAATATTTGAGAGCTTGGTGTGTTATAAAATATATGCGAGCATTTGGTGCTGCATGGTTTATAATGCCCTGAAGCAAGTTGTAAGCCTTATCAGTATCTGGGAAGATCAGAACTTTCCGTTTGGGTTTTGATTAATCAAATATATTATGAAATCTTTGCTATGCCTGATTTTTGAGAAAGTCTATTTTTGATATTAATATGTCTCTACAGATTAGATACAAATTAGATACAGATCAGTTGTTTCATGAAAATAATTCTCTTATCTTTTTTCTCTTGTACAAAATATTATGTTTTTAAAAATAAAAACCATCAGATAAATATTTAAACACAGATTTCTTTCTTGTGGGTGCCTCTTCCATGTTATTTCGCTTATAAGTCTTTTTACAAATGAGGCACTTTGAAATGTAGGACCTTTAAGAGTCTCTAACTTTTGAAACAATCACTAGAGGCCTGTAGACTGCTTCCTAGGAAAAGACAGCCAGTTGTATTTCATTCAGCATCTTTATGGCTGTGTATTAGAAGCCTGAGTGTTAAACCACGAGTCTCATCCTATTAACACGGTCATATAACCTTGAGCTGTCCAGACTTGCAGATGACAACAGTACCTCTAACATGTATATCAGCCAGAGTGTGAGCTTTTTATCAGGTACAATTACTGTTTAAAAGTGTCTGTATTGAACAAGCAAGTATGCATATTTTGATTCAAAAACATCTACAGTAAATTTTCCAGCATTAGAATAATATTGTCATTCTATCACTGTACTAAGGGTCTGTTGGTAATTATATCATAATCTTCTTTCAGTCCTCTGGAAAGGGCTAATGAACTTTTTTTCTAATTTCACTAAACTGGAGAAAGTCGATGCTTTAATATCATAAATGTGCATATCAAAAAGGGCTATCAAAATGATTGGTCTCAAGGCCATTTCTGCTCTCTCTTTCTGTTCATGATGGCTCAATAACTTATTTGTTTTAAAACAAAACGTTTATGCACAAATGACTTTAGATAAAAATGGTTATTGAAGATTTAATATGTTAAGTTGAAGAAGGACATAGCTTTCTGATTCAGAAAGCAGATTTGCTATACAAGTGCAATCTTTTCCAAGCAAAATGGCACAGCACTTTACCCCAGAGACTGGAGGTCCAATCCTGTCAGCTGCTGAGCAGCCTGAGCTCTGCTGAAGCTGGTTGTTAGGGACCCAGCATCCTTCAGGATCAAGTCCAAAATGCATAAGTACACCAGTTACTTTGATACCAGCGACCTTAAACGTTTTGGTCTATGGTGTCAATGATCCATGAACTAAGACAGATTTACTGTACACAAGTGACTGTAGTGGTTTAAGAAGAGTAAGTAAGGAAGTTGTGTCAGCCTTCACTTTGATTCTCCTTGCTCACAATGCATATCTTAAGCCCTGAGTTTACCTATGTACCTCAAGTTCTGGCCTTTTTCTGTGGATATCTCTTCTGTTTCTCTCTGAATAATCCAGCTTTGCAAAACTTCACACCAAGTAAT
Organism: Lepidothrix coronata; assembly: GCF_001604755.1. Classification (NCBI taxonomy): domain Eukaryota; kingdom Metazoa; phylum Chordata; class Aves; order Passeriformes; family Pipridae; genus Lepidothrix; species Lepidothrix coronata. The sequence continues at coordinate 1,243,653 of NW_016690243.1, forward strand.
AAATTTTGCTGAGTAATCAGTACTTTAGTAAGCATAATAATTGTACTGACAGGTTTATAAAATCACGATTACACTCCCTGCCGTGTGAATATTTGTAAGAGGTACATTTAGGACATATGTGTGGCCTGAGGCTTCTGGATCAGCTGTGTGTAATGTCCCATATCTGTGCATGTACAGAGATCAGTGACCCACGGAGAGCAGCTGGATGCCCCTGATTCCTGCTCCACGAGCCTGGCATGTGGCCCAGAAAGCACTAGACATAGTACTTGACATAATTCTTGTGCTACATTCTTCTTTGGATGTTCTGCATCTTAAAAGCTACTTTATTTTATTTGATTTTATTTTAACTTTGTTTGTTTGGTTTGGTTTGATTTGGTTTGTTTCATTGCCTTTCTGTGAGCAGAGAGCCTTCTAAGAAATGGATTTTTTTTTTTTCAGGTCCCTTGCTCCCTAGGGGTCATGGAAGCTGTTCAAGAGGGCTTTCACATCTGGAACTATGTGGTCATTTCCAAGCAAGGCTTGAATTTAGCAGCATTTCTCTGCTGGGACTTTCTGCCACTCTGGGCTCACTCTTACCGACTATCAAGAGCCCCAAAGGAGGGTTTGGGAGGGGGAGCTGCTCCATGCAAAAGGCATTTTGCCTCCTGCACACTCCATTCTCCTTAGAATATGCTGCTTTCTCCCCCATACACATGAATACTGCACATGTATGCACACACACATGCAGTGTCATGTAAATGAGAGGATGGCCTGAAGGTAAATGACTGGTCTTAGAGCATTTTTAAGATATTGTTGATGGTTTCCAGTGTACACATTGTAAACCTGTGTTTGTGGTGGCAAAAAATGTACAAATGAATATTGTTTTTCTGTTCTCTGAAAGAAAAGTGGATAATTTTGTGACGGAGTTGGCAGACGGATAAACAGTTCCAGTTTAAAAATACATAAGATGATGAATAGAGTTTCAGAAATGAACCATAGTTTATCTTGTTAATTCTTACTATGTCTGAATAGTGATGAAAGGAATAGTGCCAGAACTCAAGGATATGATGAATAAGAAAGAGCAAAATGACAACCAAAGGCCCTGGTGACCAGAAAACAAGCTACAGTTTGTCCCCCAGAGAGAGACAGTGATGGGTTGAACTTACCATTAGAGGGAAGATTAAGTGTCCTTGGTTCCTCAGTTAGTTAATTATACACTCAAATCTTCCCAGTATATCACATAAGCCAGACATTTTGCTTTTGAATATCTGTATACTGACTACTTGGATTGCTTATTGGTTATTTCTCTTGACAACTCAAACCTGAACATTAAATCCCATTGGCAACAACTATCTGTCAAGAGCAAAAAAAAAAAAAAAAAATAAGATTTGTGTATTTAGTTTTCATTATAGCAGTGCTTGTAGTTGAAAAAATATGTACCTGTCAAGTTTTCGACATCTCGCTGGGGATGCAAGCAATGCTGTTGTGATTTCAAAACCTGGCTGACAAATTCACGTTCCAGTAGTAAAGACAAATCAAGGGGTTTTTTTTCCTTTTTTCTTTTTTTTTTCTCTTTTTGCTTTTTTCACCGCTTTGACAGTCATACATAACAGTTTGAGACCTAAGTGGCACTTTGATGCACTATTCCATTATTAAGTGGTATAGTCACTATAGAATAGATGACGGGCCTGTACTCAAGGCGTTGTGAATTAAACAGCTTTCAACAATGGGGGAAATTGAATGGTCTAAAGAATTCAGAATCAGCAACACATATAATTTAAAATAATGTCAAGTACTGAAATTTAGACTAAAGAAAACAAAGTATAGTTAAGAAGAATCTTTAAAATTCAGAGGAAACATTAAATAATTAGCAAACCACTAAACCCACAATTAAAAATTTTAAATATGGCTCTCTTATGAATCTTAGAAAACTAGCAAAACATAAAAAATCCTACCTAAAATTTAGATATGAAGACATAAAACATTCTTTCACTTGACAGTACTTTGATAGTATATTAATTGACTGGTTTTGTACTGGCATTTTCCTGTGCCTAAAGGTAGAGTTTTCAACTAAAGTAAAATTGACTTAAAGTACTTAAATTAATTATTTTGTCAATAACTATACAGCTAATCAATACACCTGGAATTAAACAACAGTTTTTTGACCAGAAGTCATGCTAATCCCCGGTCTCTTTTTGTTACTATTCATTAATCATTCAGCCCCTCCCAATAAAAGATTTCCCTGTTTGAATTGGAAAGTTTGATACACCAAACAGCCCACTATAGCAAGTAGAATAACAAAAACCAAAGAAATGTTTCCAAAAATGACTTTTTTACTGGGGAAATAAAAATTCAAAAGCTGTGTTGATAACAATTCATTTTTAGTTAATAAAATGTAAGTAGATATTTTTTCCTATTAAGATAAAAACCAAAAATGTAATACTTGTTATACCCCAGAGCATAATTGGTCATATATTATCTTTTGTTTTTAAGATGACTAAAGGCTAAAAAATTACTTTTCAAACATAGATCCAGTAAGATTACTGTGAAAAAAAGACACCAAGCAATGGAAATTCTATTAATCCACAAAGTTCTAAAATATTTGCTACAATACTTATCTTTCTGCAGTTCTGACAACTATATCAAACTGATTTCTATCTCCGAACAGAATGTGGATTACAATTTCAGTGCTTGGTACACCAAATCTTTTTTGTTTTTTTGCCTTATTCTGTACTAGAAAGAAAAAAATGAATTGTTTCTTTATCCTTTTTCAACTGGTAATCCAACAAAGCATGTGAAGCCACATTAGGAATGTAGTGTATTTTATAAAATGGCGTGGGGTATGACTCATATATGCATCAAAAAACCCCTACAAAACCAAACAAAAAACACAAACCTTCCAATTTGGGTATGACATGTTAAAAGATAAAGCTTATTTGAGAGAGTTACTGAAAAAGATTACATCAATATCCTACTTTTTCATTCTGAGGCACTAAGGGATTAAAAAAGAAATGCAATTATGAGAAATAAAATAAGGATTTTCTTAGTTATGATTCCTGGTCTTTCACTGATTGCAGTAAATTATAAATTATGCAGTCAGTGTAGGCCAACAAAAGAAGACATCTTCAAATCTCAGTCAAAGGTAATTACTTAAGTCGGCTGAATGTTCCCTTTTCATAGAGTGTGATCTCTCTTTGACAGCTCACACTGACAGATGACCTTCTCAGCGACGTTCTTATCCTTCGGATCATGAGCAGTGTGCCTCTCTCCCTGAATATCTCTATATATTTGTGACACTAAGCTTTCAAATACAGCTATTGACAAATCAGAACATCAGTCTAAGTGCTGGTCTTCCTATCACTCACAATAAAGTAGCTATCACTTGTGGTGTTGTAGAGCAAGCACATCTCTGAAAAATGAGTTCTCACCAAGTGCTAATTTGACACAGCTCGCTTGCCTTCCCATAATTGCTCTGTCATTGTCAGTTGGCAGTTAGGGCTCATTCCTGGAAGCTGTGCCATACAATTGGATACAATTACTCCCATTTACCACCACTATTATGCCACTGATGTTGCCCAGTTCGCATATTGACATGCCTCATTAAACCTGGATGCAGGCCATTAATGAACATTGTTAGCATTTCTCTTAAACTTTTTGCCTCTAATAAACAGTCAGTGTTCCATGAAGGAGCACTGCCATCCTTGTGATATGATATTTATTATCTTATGGGGGAAGGGTACTCTGCAAATGGAAACTATCCAGATGCTGTGAGAGAGATATATGGTTAGATCAGTGGAGAATAGCCCTGATCAGGAGGACTTTTTCCATCAGGGGCATCCTGCCATTAACCAAGTGACCTCTCCTATCCAAGAGAAGACAAGAAGGATAAACACGATAACCTCGGGGCGGCCCAGTCACTGAAGGTTTCTCAAGGTTGCCCCGGCTCCTGCAGCTCCGTTCAGCCCCCTCTTACCCCCAGGTGGTGCTGCGGGACGCGTCAGAGAGCATTTTGCCCTGGGTCCTCAATCCATTATGTCCAGCTACTCCAACGTGCATTTTTATTCAGAGATAATTATGTGTTGATCAGAGAAGTCAGCGGCTGTCACCCATATGGCAGGCACACCTGCAGTGTGACATAGGTGGTAACGATGGCATGCTCTTGAGCTGTCATGACAGGGACAGGGACTTTATTATGTATATGTCACCATTTCTCTTAGGGAAATTATCCTTTTCCGCACAATGACAATAATGAATCTTACAACACTTTCATAAACCCTGTTTCCAGGCCCTTTCCTTGACCTTCATTAAAACTCTGCCTAGCAAATTCTCTGCTTTATGAACAAAATGAAAACTTTCCAAGCAAATGCAAGTGAGCTTTTGGAGTTTCTTTTTAACTGCTTTGATAACGTGGCTGCTTGGACAGCCAGTGGCCCTGCAGAGCACATCCCACTCCTTCAACAGGGCATAGAAAGACTACTACAAGGACTAATTAGCTTTTAAATGTTGGGAATCTATTTGGGTATTAAGAGAGTTCTGCACTAAAATCAAGTTTATAGGAGAAATTTTTTACCCATGAGTGTTAAAGGGAACCCTTCTGTTCAATATAGAATGGAATAGAGTAGGACTATTTTCAGCAGGAAGGGACCTACAATGATCATGTAGTCCAACTGCCTGACCACTTCAGGGCTGACATAAAGTTAAAGCATATTATCAAGGGCATTGTCCAAATGCTCTTAAACACTGACAGGCTTGGGACGTCCACCATTGCTCTAGGAAACCTGTTTCCACTGTAATATAATGTAGAATTATATTATCCCAATACTACTTTCCCTCTCTTCTTGGCTTTCTTTGCTTCATTCTTTACATATTTCCTTCTGCTCTTTGGTTCATGACACAACAGAAAGTCTCTGTGGAACTGAAACCAAAGAAGAACAGATAGAAAGGCATTTTGTACCCAGGGAGAAGGAAGAAAAAAGAAAGGGAAGGGAGCTTATGCTATTTATCTCATGCATCTGCAAAAATTGCATCTAAGTATCAAAAGGAGAAATTGAAAAACTCCCATAATAACATCTATTATTTAGGTAGGTTCCTTTTTAATGTGGACCATTCTAATTACAGTGTTGTCAATTAAAAATTAAAGATTGAGGAGATAGAAAAAATGTAAAGAAAATTGCTGTTGTCAGTATCTTCTTTACAGCCATCTTTTCTTTTTTTTTTTTTTAAAGCTTCAAAAGTTTGAATATACAGTTTCAGTTGACATTTTTCAGCTTTGGGTTATCTTTCATACTGATATTTGTGTGAGAGTGCAAGTGTGTAATATGCCTGCCTACTGTGGTTGTGCTTAACATATTTCTCCCATTTTGATATATACAAATCTACTTTCTACAACATTCTTTCAATAGCAGTAGACTACTTCAGAGTAGAAGTAATTTCTTACATGTGAATGCTGTCTATCTGTCTAGGGAGAGTTGAGGGACCAGGGAATTTAGCTTTAAATTTACATTTTAACTTTAAATGACTTTAGCAAAAGTTGCTAGCAGGAAAAAAGTGTAAAATTTGGGACAGTTGCAAACTTATGAACTTTCTTAGTCTCTTTTAAATGTAAATATTATACTGTTGAATGTGCTTATGGGATGTGTATATGAATTCTGGAATTACATGCCCTTTGGTTCAGCTGTGGTCTAAATAACCATGTAGAATGCAGAAGTGTATCAAAAGTATTCGAAAACTTTAACTGAATGAGCCAATTTTTATACTTGGTAGCTTACTATTTTGTTAACTTTGATTTGAGTAATTTTCTCCATGATGACCTCAAATTACTTTGACAAATATTAAGGCTAGGATATGAGTTTGAATTTCTCAACTATATTTCTAAGCAGTAATAATTAATTTAATCAGTTAACCACCACAATTACAAATGATATCATGATGCTGCATTTAAAAATGGAAGCATGCAGTACTGCAGCAGCCACTAGAGTCCCTAAACTTCTTGTTGGTATCCTGGTCAGTATTGGAAGAGACTATAGAAGTATTGCACTCTCACTGGACACAAGCAAATAAGTGAAGTATAACAGGCAAATGAAAATTCATTAAAATGTACATCAACGAAGAATTATTACCAGATATGAAATGGCTCAGGATACCAAGTTAACTGTTTTGAGAAACAAAAAAGCACTTGTTAAACAAGGGTGGTCAAATCTCCATTTATACCCAGAAATAGCACCACAAATACCATAGTGTTATTTACCTATGCCATATTGCTCAACACACATGCATCCCTGTCAAATGAATATATTCAAAAATACTCTCATCTTCCATTCAAACATTAATTGAACCACATTTTATTAGATTAGAAACAAGCAGATTTCAGAATAGAATAACATAATTGCTGTATAGTAGGATTTTCAGATCAGATTAAGGTGGTACACATAGCTTCTTGAGTATCTTGAATAACTTATGGATGCAATATTAAAAATAGTCAGTGAAGCAGTAATATAATACAACTTTTTTCCAAGTTGTTGTGGTTTTTTTTGAAGTGGGAGTAGAATATTTGCTACTTGGGAGACAGAGGCTTTTGCCTTGTATTGATACAATTCTGCCTTTTCTGAATCTGATCACTGTTCTCCAGTCTTTATGAGAGGAAAAAACCCCACAATTATCTATCATAGAATAGATAATTGAATAGATTGAATAGATAATTCCCACATTGAAATCAGGGAATACCGAGTTGGAAGGAGACCTCAAGGATCATCTGGTCCAATGGAAAACTCTCTTTTCCACTGGAAAAATCTAGAATGAGGTAAAGTTGGAAAATTACAAAAATGAAATATTGTATTTTTCTTCTCTTCCTGTCTGAATAGGGATGTAGGACATGACAAGAGCCATATGAGTGACAGGGTCTTATCCTGCATGTAGATGATCATGACACAATGAGTAATCCAGAAGTACTTCTGCATTCACTTGAGCCCCACAGCATCCATCTCCTGAGCACATATGCAATGATGAGTGAGAAAAAAAATCCAAATACCTCAAAACTTAAGACTGTAAAATGAAAAGAATAAAAGCAGCCAAAGAAATTATTACTGCTTTTGACTCCTGCAACTGTAAGGATTTTGTTGAGGTCCAGTGTAGTAAATCCATGTGAGAAACTGCTAGATACCCATTTTGATATGCATGCTGTTCTATGACAGTAGAAGAATAACTTTACCTAAATAGCTGATGAATTTTTATATTCATCAACTTTCCTGTATCCATTCATTGTGTTGCAGGGGACGCTGATGTGCTGATGACTAAAGCTGATAAAAAGCAAAAGTAAAAGTGAACAAGCCAATGATTCATTGCCAAGGCTTTTTTTTAAAAAAACTATTGTTTCACATTAGTAATTTATTTTTTTTAATAAAAGAAAAATCACTGACAGTGCTTGTGTTGTACTTATGAAGACTTCCACACAGTTCCTGTTCTTAGAGGTTCCTCTGGCATCAGTGGCAGCTCCAAACAGTCTAACCTTCCACAGTAAGGTAAGTAACAGTGAGGTTAAGAATGCTAACTGTTACTACAGTGTCTAAACTAATACTAATTGATCTTACAGGTAGTAAAGAAATAAATTCTTTTTAAAAAATAACATGCTACAACTATGTCTTTTCATGCAGGGACAGCTAGGGTCCCACACTGTAAAAACTGATATAACATGACAGTGGATACTGGAACCAATTAGCAGAGTTTCAATTCCTAATGCAACAGCTGCCATGAGCTGCTACAGGGTGGACTATCAACAGGGATTCACAACGGTTCAAACTTACGATTGGGGGAACAAATCACAGAGTTCTGTGAATCCGTGAAATAATAGCTATATATATTCTGGGTTTACTTCTATTCCTCCAGATCAGGCAGAAATTTATTGCTAAAAGAAGAAAGTTTACCAGGACAAGCTGTACAGCATGCACTCACTTTCTTTGACTAACCAAATGTGACAAACCTAACTCATGTTTTAGTTCTCCTCAAGATGGTTGAATGTTTTGTTGATGACCCCAGCATAGTTTTTAGGACAGGACAGGACAGAACACGACAGGATGGGATGGGACGGGATGGGATGGGACTGGATAGGAGAGGGTAGGATAGGATAGGATAGGATAGGATAGGATAGGATAGGATGGGATTGGATAGGATAGGATAGGATAATGGTAGGATAGGATAGGATAGGATAGGATAGGATAGGATAGGATAGGATAGGATAGGATAGGATAGGGTGGGATAGGACAGGAGTTTTATACACAAGGGTTTGGTAAAGGCAGTGGAAACTGTTCTGAGGAGACTGGATTGGAATTAAGGTGATGAGTGAGGTAGAAACTAGTTAAATGAAAGATTTTCAGCAAGTGTGCAGAGTTTCCACATGCAAAAAGACACTGCATTTGCATTGTAAGGAGTAGTATCAGATAATGGGTGTCTGCATATGTATTCAGAAATGGGATGTGTTGAGGGCAGATTCAGGTGCCTGGAGTGGAAGCTCTTGGGAGGGGACGGCTCAGAAAAGTTAGCTCTTGTTTGGTGAAAAGAATGAAATATATGAGGAAAAGAAAATGGCTCTGAGCAATCAAGTCTAGACTGAGTGATAGCAACCTGTAAGAGTGCATGTAATTTGTGAAAGGAAGAGAGGGAAGAGGAAGAGGCAAGGAAAGATAAAATCACAAATGAAGAACAGAGGAAGTAAAAAAGGAAAGTTTTAGTCCACCTTACCTGTTATTTTAAAGCAGATTCTCATTCTTCATTATGCAGGAGAAAAACTGATGAGTCAAGACCATTTTCTTCTTTCTCCTTCATCATCCTGCTTCAGAATATACCTTCATGTCCCCAGATATTATACTATAAAAACTGAAATAGATAGATCGAGAAGTGTTTTCCCAGATTTTGGCTTTGAAATCGAGATAGATTTCAGGAGAATGATGGACATATTAGGGAATGTTTGCAAACCTACTACTTAGGTGGGGCACCATCTGCCAGGCTTCATACATAGGGTTGACCTCAGAGTCCCACTCTACTGACTACAACTACTAAGACTGTCAGAGTACAATGTAACAATATAAAAAGTCAATAATATGCAGAAACAAACCCAGTATCAATCAATAAAATAAAACCTGAAATGTGCATTTACATAGTTGTCCATGAAAAACGGTATCTGTCAGTTTTTACTTGCCTTAAAAAACTTCTGGGGGCAAACAGCCCATAAAATATGTGGATTAATGTTACCTTATGTAGAGAAATTTTTCATCAAAGAAGTGAATGCTTTTTGTCCTGACTTTCATTTATATGTCATGAGGCTATTACTTGTGTTAACTAAAAAATATTTGCATGTAAGGATATAAGTGTGAATGTATTGTACATTCACATATTTTAAATGCAGTTGTATTTTTTGACATACATTATAATTTTGGTAAATTTCTTTTAGTACAACATAGACACCCTATTATGGGCAACCTGAGGCCACCAGGAGGAATAATTGGCCTATGTGTACATGTATTTGCAATGTCTTTCTGCAAGAATAGGGTAGTTCTGTCAAAGAATGAAATGCATCTCACTTTTTCACAAGAGGTGAAGGAAGCTTAAGAAGCATTATATCCAGTAAGTCTTTGTGAAAAATATGGGAATGGACCACAGTCTCAGTTTCAGACCTTTGATACTTTTTCCTATGTAGTGTCCTTATAGTCTTGGCCAAAATTTTAGTTTTTCAGTAGTTATGGTTTTAATTTATGCCACTGATGGAAAGACTTGAGGGCTTTGACTTTTCAAAAGCCAGAGATTTTGAGAAATAGAAATATAGGCCAACACAACAGGGGTTTTTTAAGCATGAAAAACCTGCTTATTTTTTCCTGTTTTTTTTCCTCCTCTTAGAAAGACTTCAAAAGTTTTAGCCAATATATGTTTGAGTAGGTACAAGAGGGAAAAATTCTGTCCAAATTCTGTCCAAATTTATTAGTTGTTTCAATGATTGAAAAGAATGGTTATGTGTTTATAGTTTGACAATACAATAAGCCTCTTATTAATCTGATCTTTATTACTTTATTAATTACCTTGGTAGCCTCATCTCCTCGGATGGTAAGATTGATGGGGAGATAGACAACAGTTTAGCAAAGGCATATAGTGCTTTTGGAAAGCTTCATAAAAGAGTTTGGCGAAGGAAACACCTGAAGAAAAGTACAAAGATCAGTGTTTACAGAGCCATTGTGCTGTCTACTCTCTTATACGGATCTGAATCATGGGTCATCTACTGCCACCACCTGCGACTCTTAGAATGCTTCCATCAACGCTGTCTCCGTACAGTCCTAAACATCCACTGGTCAGATTATGTGACCAATACATCTGTTCTAGAACAAGCAGCAGTCACAAGTATTGAGGCCATGTTACTGAGAACACAGCTGTGTTGGGCAGGGCACATCTCCAGGATGAAGGACCACCGCCTCCCTAAGATCTTGCTTTATGGTGAACATGCCACCGGCTGCCACAAGAGAGGAGCCCCAAAGAAAAGATACAAGGACTCCCTGAAACAACATCTCAGCCTTGGCCATATTGATCACCATAACTGGTCTACTCTGGCCTCCAATCGGGAGACCTGCAGACACACCATCTGTAACGCTGCTGATGCTTTTGAGAACGCACGCAGGATCACCCTTGAGGAGAAAAGGCAATGCAGAAAGAATCGTGCCTTGCAGAATTTACCACCTAAGGAGTCTTTCTGCTGTGCCTTTTGCAGCCGGACATACCTGTCTTGTATTGGCCTTTTCAGCCACCAATGCGCTTGCAACAAACATGGGTAGAGCCCTTCCCAAGTCTTCATTCGTGAAGCCTAGCCATGATGATTACTTTATAAGAAAAAAAGTACTGTAACAGCCATAGGATGAGATTATTTTACAAATTAAAATAATTTTCTCGAAGAAAAACATCAACAGTAAATTAAAGTCCTACTTTTACAAAGTCTTACTCACAAATGTAGGTCATACTAATGGCACTAAGCTTTTGGGAAGCCACAGGAGTATGAGCTATAGAAAAAATGAATCAGATGCTGAGACAGGACAAATTGCCAGAGCAGAATTTGTTTACATTGGCTGATTAGTCACGTCAGAAATGATACTGTGCAATACTGCTTCACTGAAAGCATGTTTTCATCATGAAACAGATCAACATGTAGGGATACCTGAGATAAGAGGGAAGGTCCATAAGGAGATGTGCAATGTTGTACTGGTTTTCAGCTTCATGCCAAATGTTGGCTGTCAGAATTTATATGACTGCAGTCATCCTGCATTCAGCCCTAAGCTGGCTCATGTCCAGCCAGCACCAACCGATTCTGACCCATATTTTTCCAGTCTTCTGGCCTCTCTCTGGCAGGGGAGTTGGAGGATCTGTACACCTCAGGAGTTTGGTGGTTCCTCAGTGTATGAATCTCACTACAGTTTCAGTGCCTTAGAAACAGAATTAGACGGAATCCATACAAATCTTTGTGTTAATCTTCCTGTGCTTCAGACTCACCTTTAGTGACTCTGTAGGGATTGGTCTGCAGTTTCTTCAATAGTAAAAATAATTAAAAAAAATCCCCAAATAATTTAGCTTTAATGGCATGGCAATCTGATCTCCATGTTGTTTTACTAAAGGCAATGATTTTACTAGGTAATTTTCATATATGTACAAATATATATATGCACAGATATATATATGCATATATTTTCAGGTAGAGTTGGAAGTCTGACTTGTTAATACATTTTATGAATTTTTTAATTTACAATTTAGCTTATTCGTGTATTTCTTTTCAGAGTTCAGAAGCTTATTTAAAAAGGCTCTAATTTTATTGCTATGGCAGATTGTTCTGCAACAAATAATTGTAACTATCACCAATACCTATTTAAAATAACCAACTTAAAGAAATGGACTCATGCATTCTTGTTGCCAAGCAAGATTTTTTTCAAAGGTAGCGGTAATACTATATTGTTATCACACATGTGCTGTCATATTTGACAACACAGTAACCCTTTGTATATATTACAAATTATATGAACTCTGCTAAAGAAAAGATAAAACAGCAAATGGAGACACTTGGAGACCTAAGCTATGAGATGTTCATCAACAGAGTCTGAATCAACAGTTTCCTAGTTAACTTTCAGAAGCACAGTGTCCTCCTAGGTGCATGTACCCTGCTGATCTTAAACAGAGCCCTTATTCATGACCAAAATAACTGCACAGGGCAGGAAAGTTTCTGTTGTATTTGGATTTCAATACAGGAATGCTGCTATCTGATAATAAATATAATAGAAGTTCTTTGTTTTTGCAGAGACTGCAGAATACGAAGGGCTCTGCTACTGATCTGCTCAGTGTTATTGTTTAGAGATGTAAAACATACATTGACTAGTACTTAATATCTTCTGTATTTACATTTCCTCTCAGATTCATTTAGTTGGCAGTGTTGAAGACATTTGTACTCGATGTTTTATTGAAACACACTGCCCTGTGTTTTTATTGAAACAAGTGCACATTGTCTGAGTCACTTGAATGAAACATTTACTTTACAACAGCAGCCCAAATAGGTTGGCATACTCAGAGACAGTACATAGTACTCAGTACATCGCGAAGGATGGAAGTTCACATTTTCCACCAGTCTAGCAATCCAAATTTCTTTTCAGTTCCCAGAGACCTCAGCTAGCTCTTCCTGGACTCAAATATTTATTATAGAAGGGGTAAATAGGCCTACAGATGAAAAAGTTATTCCTGCAAATGACCCAATGACTCTAATGAAAACATGGCCTCCAGTCTTTGCATGGATGGCAGACAGCACAGATAAGATTCTCCTTCAGCTGAGTGATTAGACTCCCAAAGCATCATCACCTACAAACTATTTTGATGACAATTTAAGAATTCCTCCAATTTTTCAGCCTCCTGCAGCCCCTCCAGAAACCCACAGGATTCCTATCAGACTTATTCCACACCTGCTAACTCCCTGCAGATGTTTCAGACGCACTTGAATACCTATACAGAATCCCTCTACAGCTGAGCTAGTCACCTAAACATCCATTCATGATCAGAGGAAAGAAACAGGTACTTTCATGCTGTTATCAATTTTCCTATTATACATGCCTAATCTAGGACAGCAGAACAGCACTGTGAGAGAACCTTAATTTCCATTGATTTCATTGAGAAGAATTTGGTTGACTTGTTCTGGTGACAGCAACATCTAGGCAGGTGAATTCCTCGCCCCATTTCTAATACTCTCCTGAAAGTAACCATTACTGAGAATACCTACACCATAATGAACACTCTTGTTTCTGGAAGTCTTGGCTTCTGTTATGTTATGACCCCTTTAAGGTTTCAAAAGGAGTGCTGGTAATATGGGTTTCAGGCCTAAACTCTGTGCTATTATAATCAATGCACTCTAAAAATTTCAACTTAGTAATTGTCACAGCACTTCTCTGGCACTGAATACTATGTGTAAACAAGTATTTCCATTTTGGTGCTAATCACTAGTGAGTGCAAGGGGATACAGCGCATTCCATTAATTTTTGTGGACTTTTTTTTGTGCCTTGATCTGTAGCAGGAAAAGAAAGAATTCCTTCTTGTCTAGCCCTCAAAGTGCTACTACTATATTTTTATACAATAACCTTACTGTAAATGAGTGTTTCATACTTCTACACTCTTAAGAAGGCAGTAACCAGCACTCTGCTTTGACAAACCAGGTAACTGGGTTGTCACACAGTCTCAGATTTGGGACCAGCTCCTACATTTTTCATATGGTAGACTGAAATATAAACTGCTTTATGCTGCATTTCAAAAACGTCTGCCAATTATATGTGTTTGACTGAGCTGTCTTTAAGTACTGCTTCAGACTTAGATCAACATTCCCATTGTGGGGTAGAGATTTCAGCACCTCATTGCTATCTTCTGAGCAGCTGCAAACCACAGAACAAATGTACATTGTTTCCTCCTCTAGAGAGCCATCTGCCTGATGGATAATAGCTTGCATCTGCTACATCTCAGTCTGGTGGCCAAAATCCATGCCACGAGTTGGAAGATCTTATCTTTATATCCCAATGAAACGTTAGCTAGAAGAAATAAATATATTCACAATTAGGCCATATTAAAATTTGTACATATAAAGAGCTAGAACAGGATTTCCTGGTAGCTCTGGTTCTGGTATCTCACTGATTTTAAGTGTTTGACTTTAATGACAATTGAATCTTGTTTTGGTGATTATGTATGGGTGGACACGAGGCTTCCACTCAAAACATATTTTTGCATGCAAAAGTTTTCAGTTACTACTGTCATGAATGTCTCTCAGCTATGTCTCTGGTTATTGGACACATTCGTTTAACCTTTTGTTAATTATTAAATTGTTCAGATTAAGATTTGTATTTCTTTCTGTAAGTATCATAGAACTTAGCATACCTAAATTGTAAAACATCAGAAATTCTCCAATATATCATATTTATTTTCATTCATTAAGTTTCATGGCAGTGAGTTCAGATTTCCGAAATAATATGAACATTATCAAAAATAGATGGCATGCTCTTGTAATGCTTTAATTCTCTTCTATCATTTTTTTTCCCGTTCAAAATTTATTATGACAGTAATAGTGTGTAGTACTGTGTCTCAGAGTGGAAGTTGTATTATTTTAATGATATTCATAAGTACTTGTTATGCAATCACTGTGGACCAAAGAGCTTTTGAATAAGGAATTCTCTCTTTCTTTGTGCAAGAGTCAAAAAAATAAAGATTGTTGTTGTAGATGGAGTTTTGGTATGTTCCCATAATGTAACTACAGAATGCTAATATTACTGATGGTGTTGCCAAACTGAAATGTAAAGAAAGCCGTCTTTCTTCTCCATAAATTTTTTCAATTAAAAACACAGTGAGCAACTTTTTTACAAATACTCTGTTAGTCCAAAAAGTTTTCAGATTTCTCAGTGCCAGACAGGAGGCACTTCATGCCAGAGAGATTTTTAAATTGGAGTCTTATAGAGAGTGATTATTTAACATCTTTTTAATGATGAATTAATGGGCAGTAAAAGTATTGCAATTCCAGTATGTACAGAACCTTGTGTTTAAAGGCACAGGTTCAGTGAGAGTTGTTCTGTCACCTTTGTGGTATCAGTAGAGGTTGGGTTCAGTGCAGGCAACGTCCAATCAGTCTTTCAAGGTTAACTACACATGCCAAGCTAGGAAATGAAACAATTACTAACAAATTTTATAGCTATATTCTATCTAATGTAAAAGGCAATCAGAAGCCTAAATTAAAAATATGCCTGAGGAAAGCACAAAAAAAAAAGGAAAAAAAAAAAGAAAGAAGGAGAGAAATGAAGAAGAGTTTGTTTGGTTTTGTTTTTATTCTCCGTTAAGTCTTCATTCTGAACTAGGCACTGAAAATATTGGTGGAACTAAAAAAGGTACGTGGGAGACACCCCACACTGCTGGAGGGAAAAACTCACAATGGAGAGGGCGGGAGCGCTCAGGAAGGATGACATCAGTAATCACCTGGGCAACACTGACACAGTGAGTGTGAATGATTCATTATATTGTAATTAACTTTTAATTAACTTTACCCTGCTTTCCTTATTTTAGAAAATTAAATAAACTTCTTTTTATGGTACTTGCTAAACCAATGAGCAGAAGCTAGAATTCTGCTCTAATTAAACTCAGCAATATGACAAAACTGTGTGCAAGGCATAAGGAAGAAACGTTTCTTTGCAACTAGACCCATTTCTTATATTTTGTAACATACTGATTTATATTTTTTAACTACTTCCCAGTAGTGGCAGTACACTGAAGTCTTACAAAATATTTTATTATAGTCTTGCTTATTTCAAGAAAAATAGCAAATGTATTTCTTACATGACTAAATGATTTCCCAAAATCACAAGGTCCATTTCTTTTTCATTCCCCTTTCCCCCATATAACTGGAAACACCCTCAAAGAAATAATAACAACCGGAGCAGAAGTTGAAAAGAGCAGATCTAAAGTTGCTGTTTAAAAGGGTTGGTTTAAAAGGGGAATAGAAATATCAGATACTGGAGAAATATATTTCTGTGCGTTTGTGGGCTGATTGTCAGTCAATGAATTTCCCACAGTGGATCCTTTGAGATCTTTCAAAGCTGTGTTTTTCCACTGATAGCAAAACGATCTAAATTCTAAAGTTGATATCTTGTCATAATGTAGTAAGCTGAATTTTGCCATTGGCTTCAACTCTAGGTGAGCAGTGATATGAACTATTAAAACAGACTGAAGCATGAACTTTCACACTTAAAAAAATCTCCCTTATCAGAAATCAGTTTTGAAAATGTCACTGCATGACTGCGTATGGTTCCCAAAGAGAAGTTGAGACTAGCCTCTAGCCTGAATCAAGGAGATTAGCACTCTGATTTGGCTTTCCCGAAAGAGCTCCCCATCTGTAAACTTGTGAGTATATTTGAAAACTCTCTTTGTTTTGGGGGGCTTTTTCTGCCTCAAAATCTCAAATAAATTAAAATAAATGTACATTTTCAGGCAAGAGGATTCTTGTTTTCAAGGCAGCTGTACCATCTACACTTCTACACTTACTCTACTGGTCTGTATGTTAAGTAGAGGTCTGGCTGTCTAGCTATGCCTAAGAAAGGGGAAAGCTTTGCTCTACCTGTTTTGTAACTCATGACTGGAGAAAACTCTTGTCTTTTCCTACTGATTTTCCTAGTCCACCAGTGTGCAGGACTCCCTGTTGCTCCAGCTACCTATAACAAATCAGCACTGCTGTATGCCTGGATTCCTTCTCTGTTCTTCCCATCTGCCCACTCTATTGGTCCCCTCTGTAGGCATAATTGTAATTTAATCATATAGCCTGTTTCATATGCCTGGGCAAAGTACATAATCTTTTGATCTCAAATCCAACTGACATAGGTAGAAAAAGTTTAAAGAAGAAGAGAATATTAAAAAATAGGTAAGTCAAATCAGTCAAGTCAGAGTAATTCAGAGGAAGAAAATAGCATTTGAAACAGGTAATGGCAACAGGAGGAAAACAATTATTTTTGTGGAGTATGAGCTGACCCATAACAGAAGAGGGTGTTCAAATAGAAGGTGGAACATAGACATAGAGAAGAGAAAGAGAAATTCTTGCTGATGAAAAAGACCTTAGTTTTCATTTCATTTGTAAGGAAAAAAGATGACAGTAATATGTGAAAAAAAGCGCACTAGTTGTTTGTGACTTGCTGCTTATTTTTTCAACATATGCACTTGTTATCAGCTACTTGAGTAAGGGAAAATCACATAATTCAACAAGTGAAATATAAAAGTTCAATCTGACATCTGTTCAATTATGACTTTTTCAATAACATAAAATAACAAATGCATGTAGGTAACATGTTTTGTTTTTTTTACAAATTTCAAACATTATTTCAAACTGTTATCATTTTCTACGTGATTACCTGTATATTTCTTCATCTCCCTAGGGATGTCAATTGAATTTCAATTTATCAACTCAACTCTTCTTTCTGTATTACTCTATTGTATAGATTAACATGTCAGACTTAACCCCCAAGGCCTTGACCTCTGCACTCCTCTAGGTACTTCTTCAGGAATTTCTTCTGCAATGGCAGTTACACAAAATCTGTGGTGGAGAGGATGTGGTGCAGTTAGGGAGAGCTAATTTTAATTAATTAATCAATTTTTTAATGCTTTGGAACATTCGAGTTCTGTAATGGCTCCCTAAGTAACCTCATTATCTTATTTTCATTGCCTTCCTCTTGTCTATTCCCTTTCTTTTTATGTCAGATCTACTAGCTGCATTTAGTTTCAAATTAGGTTCTTCAAGGCAGGGTCACTGTCAGACCTTGCTTGTACAGTTGGCATGTTTGGGCCTCATCCTGACTGGAGCTTTTGGACACAACTGTAATTAATTATCATTTACAGCTGAGCCATAGTGTTGTTAAGCGTTCAAGGTGTCAAAGCAAGTCAGCAGCACAGCTGCAAATGAAACCCAGATGGCATCTTTCTCTTCTCCAACCATAAGACCACTGCCTGTTCTGAGGAACTTCAGTGCTGAAATAAATGTTCAAAAACATTAAAAAAATTTTTGGAGGAGAAAGATGGTGCTTTTTATTTCCCCAGGCTTCTCAGAGAAAAAGGCCTCAGATACCTCTTATGTTAAAATGCAGATCTTTTTTAATCTATAATTACAGAAACTTCCTGTTGCCATAAAATAACTTCTTGACTATTCTCAATAAAAATCTCTTTGTTTTATTCAATCTAAACATCTTTCAGTATGGAGTTGAGATACAAAAGATTTAAAAGATTGAGAGAATGTGATATAATGATTTGGCCCTGAGTAGGGGATGGGCAGTTGCTAGGGTGTGTTGTAGTGTAGGGATACTGTAGGTAAGAGTGGCTGCTCTTAGCAATATTTGAGACCATAACAAAACATTACTTTTGCAACATTTGAGACCATAACCATTCATGCAGGATGTACCTAATTCAGAAATTGATTCTTATCTGTTAGTAGTTTAGTTCTTCACGTTCAAGAACTTAAAACTGTATAAAATGATAAATATTCAGCCAAAGATAGAAATCCTCCTACTTCAGCTCTGAATTCACTGAGCTACCTAGTTGAATCAATCTAACTGTAGTCTTTCCAAATCATGGCCTACAGACTGCCATGATCAGATCTTTTTTATTGTTTCCACTGTCAATAACAAGCTTGAGGGATGGACATTTTTATACTGTTCTTACTAATTAGTTGGCAGGAGACAGACTTGCCAGAGGCTTAGCAACAAATGATAATGTACATGAAAATAACTGTGTTTATGTGCATGTGCATGAGAGTGTCATGTAGTGTGCTTTTTCAGGGATGGAGCAGAAATATTCTTGGAAAAGAAACATTTTTTTAAAATAAAGCTTTCAAGTCAGTTTTAGGAAAACCATAAGGGTTTTGTGAGAGTGCCTAAGTATCAGTGGATCTTAGACTATAAAATAATAAAAAACGTGTATAAACCAGCCTGAGATATGTGAATAAAATTAATTTTGAAGCTAAACTTCAGATACAGAGATTATATCTAACACCTGTAGTGGCAATGAAAGAAATATAAATATTCAAATTTGCATCTTAAAAATCAAACAAAACCAAAAGTAAAAATAACACCTTTCTCAGTAATTTGCAGATATCTACATTGACCAGGCATCTCCTTTGGGGTTTTGAAGCTTCCTAAATTCCAGTGTTTCTCTGGTGGGCATGCCCAGAGCCACTCTGCCCTGCACATCTACAAAGCTCCTACCTGTTGGTCTGCCTGCAGTGTTGGTCTGCCTTATTCAGCATGACATATCCCAGTGCCGACATACCTGAAAGTTCAATATGTAACAGAGATATCTAAGGCTGTGGCTACGCAAGTCTTTTAGTCCATAATGGGAGTGGTTTTTTGAATATAATCTCACAGTTATCCCAATGCAGCACATTTTGTTTGGCATCATGGAGTAACTTTAAAGCACATGAGTTGCATTCCATTCAAGTGAAAATAAATCACTGTATATGGTCTAGGAGTGCACCTAGATTTATACATCTGAAGTTGGATGAAACTAATGGTTTGTAAGATACAGTTTACTCTTGCCTCATTAGCTTGGAGCCTGCGCATTTGAGTCTTCCCCACTTGAACATTGAGATCTGCCAAGAATGCCTTATTGACCCTGATCTGACTCTCCTAGTGTTCTCTGCCATGGCTGATCTGTTAAAAAAAAATCCACTTTTCCGTTTTCAAATAAAAGTGCTACAGACTGTATCCTATGTATTAACAAAACAATTTCTGCTTTGTTTTTCTGGTTTGACGTCTGTTATTTGTTTGTTTATTTTCCTATGATTGCTGAGGGAACTGATTTCAGAAACCAGAGTACCTACTCCTGTGTTTTCACTAACTAATTACAGGAATAATATTCTTCTAGGCAGTTTCTCCTTTTGAAACTGGAAGGAATTTACCCTGGCTATGTTATGAGAATGAATATGTTTTCAGTTCCAAACATAATGAATTTCTGCTGAAAAAATCATGTCTGTCTAATACTTAGCCCTACCAGACAGGCTCCATAGCTTGACATTGATTTTTAACTTCAGTGCCAGAAACCACCAAGTCTCATTGCCTCCCCAGTAGTGTCTCTCTCCTTGCTTTTATTTCACAGAGCCATTTCATAAATGAATTTATTTTGTTTTTCTAGTTCATTAGATAATATTTATACTCATAGAACCTCAAACATAAGCCAACTTTCTTTACAGATCACAGCCTTTTACTTATATTCAGGTAACCACATTCAACCTTATTTTTGGGTCTTTTTCCTTTGCCCTCCCTATTTCTCTAAGTTGTGGCTACCTACATCCCTTCTTTATATACTTTCTTTGAAGGTATTTATAGACTGATATCATGTCCTGCACTAATCTTTCCTATTACTAAGCATATAAAAGTAGATGACTCATCTCTTTGCTTACATGTTTTTGTCCAGTGTAGTGCTCTTACTGTTCTTGCTGCCATTGTTTGCATTTCCCATGTAAATTTGGCTGCTTTTACATAAAAATTTCTGTGAAACTTACCCTTTTGGTGGGTTGACATTTGGGCTAGATGCCAAATGCCCATCAAAGCCCACTCCACTCCTCAACTGGACAGGGAATAAAAAATACAGTGAAAAGCTTGTGGGCTAGAATAAAGACAGGGAGACATCACTCACTGATTACTATCATGTGCAAACCAGACTTGACTTGGAGAAAGTAATTGAATCTATTACCAATCAAATCAGAGTAGGATAATAAGAAATAAACCTAAATCTTAAAACACCTTCTCCCTACCTGTCCCTTCTTCCTGGTCTCAACTTTGGTCCCGATTTTCTCTACCTTCTTGTCGCCCAGCAGTGCACCCATCCCATACCTCTACTTTATGAAATTATGTTCCAAGTGGGGCCCCTGGTGGTCTAGTGGTTAGGGTGCAGGACTCTCACCGCTGCGACCCAGGTTCGATTCCCAGCCCCCCGGGCAGATGGAGCTCGTCAGCCCTGTAAGGCAATCCATCTAAGAGAAGGTCACTCTAAACAAACCTACATCCTGAGACCCTCACTGCCACTGTCCAAGCTTGCTCGGCCCCGGCAGATGAACCTCAGGATTAAAGGGTGGGCTCAGTTCAGCGCACGCTGTGTCTCACCTAAAAAATCCACTGCGCAGGCTCGAAGCGTTAATGACCTTTCCCAAATCTTCGCTCGCGAAGACTGACCATTATATGTTCCAAGTCCACATTTTGTGCCTGACTTTGGAGTAAGACACAAATAGTATTCATAGCCACAGTAATAGAAAAAGGCAAGGATGAAAAAACTAACAAGGGACCAAACCTAATCCAGCTAATAGGAAATATGGTTGTATCTGGAGTGTCACCCACCTTCTCAGTTTACATGCTGACCCCGGAATTTATGGGAGATTGGCAGTTACAACCTTAAGTTCTCCTGCTGCCCAGAAGCACAGATTTTCATTGAATAGTAAACTTAGTAATTTCTTGTGAGAGCAGATGGTAGTACAACCATTAGACTTCTATGTAATCTTCCTGGTGCTTATAACATCATTTTCTGTTCTCACCTCCCCTCCACTGTCCATTGTTTTCATAGAAAATACCTATGATCACTGCACATTTTATTATGCTCAAACATTTTTAAGGTTTTCTCTGAATTCAGATAACAAGGAGCTTGTTGGACTCTGATTTTTTATTTATTTATTAGTTTTGAATTTTAGATCAGCATTATGGACTGTTATGTTTAGCCCACCTAAGTTGGTCCCAGTTCTGCACATGCAAAATTATAATACTTAACTTATAAACAAGAATTTTCTGACTAGCACCTAGAAGACTAATAATTTTCAGAAGTAACAATTTTTAATAGTTATCACTTTGCACGTAAATGCCTAAATTCTTCAAAAATCGCACTTATCATTTTTTGTATCTGTGTGCTTCAGAAAACTGATACTTCTGTCATACTTGTCTTTTATTGCCAAGAGCCAATAACTTGAATAGGTGCTGCACTGCCCAACATATCTATATTCCAATACTTAGCCTTCTCCTTGGGTATTTGATTGATACCAGGTTGCAAGCAGGTCAGAGCATATTCTCAACATTAGGTTCAAAAGGACACTCTTTCTTATATTTTAAAAATCCTACTCGTGTTTCCTGGATTTCAAACTGAAATAGAGGTTCCAACAAATTGTTAACCAGTATCAATATTTTGTCTGAACACAGAAACACAGAATCAATACTTTGAAAATTCTCTTGGCAGTTTATAAATACTTTGGTACTGCAACAGTGCTGGTAAGGGAGAAGGATTTGTTGGCATGTCACCTTTAACTTCGAAAATATCTGTTACATCTGCATAATGGACATGACTACTCCCTTTAATCTCTTTAATATTTTGCCTTTGGTGCCCAAGCACAATTAGTGAATCTTCTGTACTTTCCATGGCTGAGATAACAAAGTTGTCACTAGAAATAAGATGGATTCCAGTAGTGACCACAGTGATGTTGCCTGGCACTCCTAGATAATGCTCTCCCCTGAGAAGCCTTGCCCTAGTAATTACTTTCTTCTCCTTTTTGTCAACCTATTTGAAATCTATCACTTTTAATGAGTATTTATCTCCAAGTCAGTAAATCTGTATTAGGTAGCACTTCGTATAATGTCTTATTTTAGTCCATTATCCACAGTACTCTATGCTATCTATGCAGGCTTTATTCCTACAATTTGCTGCATGTTGACTGAACCATTTGTTCATGTAGAGTCCCTTGGACTCCAGCACCATTCCGTATGGACCTAAGACTCCATCCGCATGGATAAATGGTGAGATCTGGGTCAGTAATTACAACACAGAAAATTATTAGAATTTTTTAAACATTGACTATTTTTAATAAGCTTATTTTTAATTATTAATTGGAATCTCCCTAAATATTCGCATATCGATTCCCTTGTATGCCTGAATATTATGCCTAGAATCTATGAAAAATTAATTGGCCAGATTTTTCCCAGTTCTTTCTTCCTGCTGTATAAGGTTGTTTTTAGTCTCTGAATCCCTAGCTTGATTAACATTATCTTTAAAAGTTCAAAAAGTCCTTTGGATAGTTCCTTAAAATATTCGGTGCACCATTTTTAAATGTCCAGATGCATCTTTATTTTGTGCCATAGTAGTTAGTAAGCAGAGAAATTATTACAGGGCACATTAAGAGAGTTGATCATCAAAGATGTTCAAGTCAGTGAACTGCAACTTGCAGGGTAAAGTACTGGCCCTACAATCAGAAACTGCATATTTTTACTAGTATTAACAAAGCTCATGACTGCTTTTATCCTTTGAGTTATTTAGCCCCAGTCAGGACGAGGGTGTTTTTGTTCTTGATACAAAAGAGATGAGGAAACAACCTTTCTAAACAGGGTCAAGCTCATCATAAAAGTTGGCATGTGGCTAAATCATTAATTTGACAGACATTCCAGGTAGGGAAGCATTACAGCCAAGAAGACGCTATTTCGTTAGGAAAAAGCTCTTACTGTACCAAGGCGCAAGCTTTGGGACAATGACCAAACCTTTTGATTTGTTGATAAGGACTATCTTAGCAGCTCCTGACACAAGTGGAGCTCACTGCTGGTTTCAGTCAACAAGGAGTGTGCTCCAGGAAGGTAGTCATCTCTGGTGGTGACAAATGGAATCTGTGAAGGACTACTACAAAAAACACTGTGAAACATGTATGTTCCTCCCTGTGAGGGATGACCAGTCAAAGATCATATCCTCTGCAGATCAACAGCAGACAGCACAATGACCTTCAGTGTGTGAAAAAGACAAACATGGGGGCAATGGGTTTTCATCTCTAATTGCTTAGTGCATATTTGGGAAAAGTCCGTGTAAGGAAGATCATCTGTCTTCTCTGCTTTGCCATGGTCCACACATGGATACAATTGTTCACACAGCGGGTTGCAAGACCTAGTCTGTAAATACGTTTAGTAAGTTACACGAAGGCATAAACGAAAACCATGTGTATTTGCTTTTAAGGCAATCAGCTTCAGTAGTGTTGTCAGCACCTCTAGAGCCCGCCCCAGGTGTAGATGACCTTATTCGCTATAAACACATTCGATGTAATAATTCTGAATTTATCCATTTATGGGGATGTTAAGAGGTATGACACAACCCAGTTCTTAGGTGTTTCACTGAGGAATTTTTGGAACCCAATTACACCGAAAGTGCTTTCACTGGAAAATCTTGAAGCAATTTTTATAAGATAAGTTTTTGTGCTATTATAAATGAAGATTTCATAGATTCTATTCATGAAGAGACACATTCACCTACAAGCAGTAAGCAAATGTAAAGATCTTTCACTGCTTCAGATGTCAAACTAAAGCCTTACTAGGATAGGCACTGACTTCTGTATGGCAGGACACTTGATCTTGGAAAAAATCAGAGCTAAGAACTAGTAATATAGACTCAAATCCTCAAAAGCAGTTTCAGCAACATGAAAGCCCATAGCCATCCTATAGGTTCCACTGAAAAAAGTTTGGGTTCATGAAGTAATCAAGGGAATGTTTCATTTCAGCAAGAACATAGACGTCTACATTTATAAGAGCATTTCACAAGATCCTTTCCTACTGATACAGGACGTGTAGTTTTTTTAACAATTATTTTTAAGCATATAATGTTCTGTAACTGCAAATAGCCCAGAGGAATCCAAATCTTCTCTATACTAAATGCTTTGATAACTTCTTACAAATTGACCACATATTTCGTGTAGAAGAATACTCCTTCATAAAAAAAAAAGGGAAAGATTGGCTTTCATTCTCCTCTTTTACTGTGGACTTGTCTTTATCACAAAAATATGTCATTACTCTTTGTCACAGGCAATCTTGAGTCTGGGCATTTTAATTAATTGACAATTTAATTTATTGACAAGAAACACAAACTTTGTGTTACTGAATTGAGTAAACATTACTAAAATTGTATATTAAGTAAACATCTTCCCTTTCAGCAGGCTCATCTTCAGTCAAACACTACTGCTTCTCCCTTCCCAGCCTCAGTTTCCCTTGTTTTCTATGTGCGTTACGCTTAGTCTATCCCAGTTCCTTTGGTGTTGACGAGCAGAAGTCTCTGGGGACACCGTGTGATGGTTGCTTTCAGCAGATCCTTGGTTGTTCCTGATGTTGCTCCAGAATGAGTTGCCCCAGGCTACAACCCCTCATAGGTTTCCCTGGCCCAAGTTTCCCATGAGCTTCTGTTCTTCAGAGGTGACCTCTTCTTACACAGAGTTCCTCTTTTCAACAGTGCATCTTGAGCTGTGTCTCCAGCAATGTCTTCTTCAATGCATCACCTTCATTTCTTCTTCCCCACAGCAACATATGATATTTCTTAAACATGGTTTAGCAGAGGTGCCATGTGCTCCTGTAACTTGCTGAATTTTTGCCACATGATAGAATACTAACACTTTTTCTAGGGCAGCTGAACCAAGCTGTGGGCAGCATAACACAGTTTGTGGCGTACTCCTGCAGAGGTCACTCTGTAGCATTTAGTCAAAACCCCGAAAATTCTGCCCAGTACTTTAATAAAGAATATTCTTGGGTTTTTTTAAAAGAACATTTAAAGAAGTTAGGAAAATTTGAAGAAAAGCAGTGAGAGAAGACTTTTGAAAAAATTAGAGAAAACAGGGCTTTAAGAAACAGGGTTTTGATCAAGGGTCTTGAAGATCAGGATATCATGTAAGTGCCTAAAAGAAGTTTCAGTTTCGTGAACAGAAAACCCAAACGGCAGTCACACCTCAAATGATGAGTTGTGGACAGAGAAACATACAACTAAAGATTCAGTGGGTCATCAGCAAGTAAGCTGAAGTTACTTGAAATTATGGTGCACCAAACCATTATTTTTTATCTCCTGCCTTCCTGTTGCTATGCATTTCCCACCACAGATAAAGGGTTAAATTCTCAAGAAGGGCTTAACACTGTGACTTCTAATTTTAAAGCAAACTGCCAACCAGTTGCCTCTCATTTCTCAACTCACATTACACTATATGTCAATTGAAGAAAACTGAACCAGAAGTTAGATGATAGGAAACAGTGAGAAGAATAGTGGAGCTGAAAGGATTTTTCCCTTCATATGAGGGGTCTGTGGTGTAGTTTCTTTTTTCAGAAAGCATTAAAAGAACATTGACAAAATGTGCTCTGGTGGTCTAGTGGTTAGGGTGCAGGACTCTCACTGCTGCGACCCGGGTTCGATTCCCGGCCCCCCGGGCAGATGGAGCTCGTTAGCCCTGTAAGGCAATCCGTCTAAGAGAAGGTCACTCTAAACAAACCTACGTTCTGAGGACCTCACTGCCACTGTCCAAGCTTGCTTGGCCCCGGCAGATGAACCTCAGGATTAAAGGGTGGGCTCAGTTCAGCGCACGCTGTGTCTCACCTAAAAAATAAAAAATCCACTGCGCAGGCTCGAAGGGTTAATGACCTTTCCCAAATCTTCGCTCGCGAAGACTGGCCATTATTATTATAGTCTAGTATCACTTATTGGTGAGGGCATGTGGCCAGGAGACCTGTTCTCAAAACTGTATTCCATCTGAGCTTACATTCTTCATGAAAGATATAACTACATGGCTATCTGCACCCTATCACATGCAGTTGCTGATCTATTGAAAATACCAAGGTGAAGGATTAAGTAAGAGACAATAATTAAGAAGTGAATATCATCCCTTGGTTAGGATACTCTTCCACTGCAGGGAAGATCTCATGTTAAACTACAGCTTGAAGAATGTAAAAGAGGAAGAAAAATTTAAATTTATGCCTGATTTGACTATATACTTTTCAGTCTTTCATTGAAGGGCAAGGAGAATCTCTCTGCCTTTTTTTAGATAGGCATGCTCTGAAAATGAATATTGTGATGGATCTGTCAAGTAAAAAAGGTGGGAGAACACATGATTTGTGAAACTTTTGTGAACCTGAGCATGAGTTGGAGCTTCAAGAAATTCAACACTGACTAGGCAAGAGACGTTTTGCTCATATACACCTATCAAAACTTGGACACGTAAAGGACTTCACTGCAGAAAACTTAGTCTGTCACAGACACTTGATAAATTGTAGGAATTTTAAGTGCTAATGATAAGTAAGTATTAAACGACGTGCTTAGAGACTTATTAAGGCCTCTAAATCATGCTTGAAAATCTACCATAAAGTAGGTGCTGCCTGTAGGTACAATAGGCAGCCATAACATACAAGTAAAATAGAGTTTTTAAGCAAGGTAGTATATAGACAGAGAAGGGATTACTTAGTGAAGAAGACAGATGGAATGAAAAATTGAATGACATTTACTAAACAGGATAGGAAAGTGATAGGGAAAAGGGACAGCTGTAATGAACACATACATGTAGATAGAGGAATGGTGTGCTAGATTTAAAGGACATCTGGTGTAAGGGACAGCTGAAGTATATGAGTGACATGCCCTAGATATATGGTTGGAAGTGCTGTGCCTGAGTGACAGCTGGCTTAGCTATCATGGGTGACATGTGCTCCACAGAGGAATAGAGTGCTGGATACAAGTGACAGCTAGTGTGTACTTTATGAGTGAAATATCTTTGTCACAGCAGGCAAATATGAGGAAAAATTAGCCGGAGTGCCTGAGCAACATGTTCCTCACCAAAGAAGGAAGAGTTAGATGCAACACAAAGCTGTGGTGCATAGGTAACATGACCTAGAAAGGGAAGAGAGCAGTAAGGGGACAAGTGCAATAGGACCAGACTGGATTAAAGAATCCTGGTGGGAAGGAGATTTCAAAAGTGAAATGTATGACTGGAGTGTACAGCTGATACGCAACTGGCTGAAAGTACTGCCAGTGGCCAAAGCTGATGGAGTTGGCAGCTGCCTGCAGCCACTATGTAGCCATAGCTCTTGATCTTTCTGGCATTCCCCTGAAGTGGGTCAAATTTTCCATTGGTACCATCACGGGGATTTCTATAATCATAAGAATAGGGTTTTTAATAGTGTCACTGTATTTTTTTCTTTAATTGTACATTTGTAAAAATATAACTGAGGCACATCAAAGTAGTCCACACTTTTTGGAAGTCATCTCTCAACTGATTTTTTTTTCAGGTGGTATTCTTCTACAAAGGTAGATAAGTGAAACTAGTTTTCAGTCTTAAGGGATTTTTCTTATCCATTCCCTCACTCAACAGCATATTTCTGAAGACAAATCTACTGTGTAGCTGCTCTGTGATCATAAGGTTGGAAGCCCTGATCAAGACCAGTGTTACTGGAAAAGAGTCCTTATTTTTCTGAGACTCTTTCTCTGTGTGTGTGTGTGTATGTCCAGCCCGTACAAGCCCACAGATACTTAAGTTCTTGGGTCTTATATTTTATGTATCCATATATCTAACATTTTGCATATATACATATATATATGTGTATACATATACACAGGTTTTTATGTATACGTATAGTTATATATATTACACAGTTATATATATTATAGTTGCAACAGTCATGGTAAAACACAAAACAATTTGCTATACTGTGAATGATTATAGATTAACACAATCATCAAAAGATTATAGAAGTTCAAAAATCATCAATCAGGGACTCAGACTCATAAGCTAGGCTTAAAATTTACTGGATGTAAAAAACAAATAAGTACAAAATGAGGCTACATTTCATTCATCCAACTATGAGAATATTCTCAGGCTTGCAGTCTTCATACTTCCTTTTACCCTGTTAGGACTAGAATTTTTTTTTTTTCCATGAAAACACCAAGTCCCAGTGAATTGTATGACTTCAGGAGCCAGGGATTAAGAAAAATATGAAACATTATTAAACATACAATAAAATCCCTATGATAGAATCACCTTAACCGGCAACAGTGAGGTGGCAGGTCGACTTTAATTTAACCCTGGAGTGTGACGCAACACAGTCTCACAATACAGGTCACATCTGTGAGGCAGAACTTAGCTCTCAAGGATACTCAAATTCTCTTTTATTGAATATTCTTCATAAGTATATTTCATCTTTGGCCTCTGTGAAGACTTATGAAAACAAATACTGTGAAGTATAACATTGTAGGGTGTTGTACAGGAAGAGACAGGTTTTAGAATGCTTAATCAACCTGTCTCTCCACACAAATTTCATCAAACACTGTTACTGGTGATCATCTTATACACTTATTAAAAGAACAATATTCTTGCAGCTTGAAATATCTTGAACTGAATAAGATCTATGAACCTAAGGCTCAGGTGAGAGGTGTAAATGAAGCCCTGACTGTTTTGTCTCAAGTGGATAGGAAACAGCCAGATTCTGAGCAGCCTGCTACCTCCACATATTTGGTGATCAGAATAGGTAAGTAAGAATGAAGCAGTAGTGGCTTCTTGTTGGCATAGTTATCAAAGGGTTCTTGGAACTCTGAGGTACCTGCTAGCAGTAGGATGTGCTCCACAGCACCCAGACGGGTTAACATGCAACAAGATTTTGTTTATTAATGGGTAGCACCAATTTATCTGTAAAACCCAAGCTCTCCAGGTGCTCTGGGCAATGGGAGCTTGCAATGTGTCACGACTCTTTGAATTTCTAAAGCAAACAATAATCATCCTGAGTGCTTAGAATGCCCAGCAGAAAAGCTGCCATTATAAATGTGAAGATAAAAAGGTCTGGGTATAAATAAGGCAGTGCAGGGAGGCAAATACATTTTAGTGAGATCTAAACAAACCTACAAGTCCAGTTTAGGAAATGAGAAAGAAGCCAGCTGTCTTTCAGTTTGTTCAGGGCACTTGGACAGGGCTAGCCCCTCAAAGCCTTATAGGCCTGTGGATACAGGATCTGAAGAAAAGCCACCCAGATTATTGAGCTACCTTTCCTATCTGACAACAAACATATTGGGTGGTTGTGTTTCATTAACTTCTCAAAACATATCTTCAAACAGCATAGGAATTTTTACTTCCAAATGTGATACTGGGAAGCTGTTCTAGGATCTCATGGCTCTGGTCTGACTTCCTTTTT
>NW_016690243.1:1278615-1281115 GCF_001604755.1 Lepidothrix coronata
CTGTTTTGTTTATTTCACTTAGGGTTTATAATTGCTGCACACATAGAGAGTTGCGGGGTAAAATTTCAGCCAAAATATTTAGGTTTGAGTGGTTTTCTTTGTATTTTCTCTCCCTGTTTAGAAAATTAGACTGAATCTTATTTTATCTGTCGTTCCTGTGTTTTGGTTTAAGAACTTGAGACTTGTTCCCTAATGGAATAAGTACTATACAGCACTTGTCCTGTAGAATTGTGCACCATTGTATTTCCTTTTATAACCTGACAAAGGGAACTAACTGCAAACATTGATGTGAAATGTTTACAGATGTGACAATGTTCCACACAAATAAAGAAAAAAACCCCATCTCTATTTAGAGCAAAATGCAGCACTAATTGAGCCACGCCATTCAGGTAATGATACAAACTGACAAATAGGTACCGAGCTCCCTTCCATTTAAGGTATTAATGCTGTCACTATTATCAGGATGCAGCAATTTCAGTGCAGTCAGAAGGTGGCTCTAGTGCTTTAATTTTGCTACATTGTCGACAATAAGATCCAAGGAGTAGAAATTACTTTTGTTCTATGTTTCTTTAAGTCAATTTAACTGATGTTCCAACTGGAACACAACATTTGATTTTATATATGAAACAACTTCACATTCATGGACATGTGCACACTCATGAATTTTCTGCTTTTTAAGGTTCAGCTGACCAAGTGATAAAGAAAAACAAACCAAACCAAACAAAAAAAAATAAAATATTAAATTTACAACTGACACCTCTGAAACACTTCCCATCAACACACCAAGACGTGTAATCCCTTCCACTGCGATACCATAAAGAAATAAGAACTTCCCTCCTCTACTCTGGCAAATCAACCTTTGCTATCTCTGCAGCAATCTCACAGAATTGCTGGTTATTGGGGTGATTCCTTGGGGCTGGAAGTTCAGGTGTATTAGATAGATCTGTCTTTATGAAGGTGAAACAGAGCAGGAACATATGGAGGGGAGATGGTCATGCCCGGCCAGATTAGAAAGATGTTGTTCACCCTTCTTCCCAGCACAGTGGTTTTACCTCCTCCTGATGGCTCACAACTGTTAGACGGACATTAGATGGCTCTCCCCACTGGCTTGACCCTGTTACTGGTTGCTGGTCCTCTTCAGCCTGGCCTGTAGTCTGGTTTTGAGTCCCCACTCCTGGTTGCCTCCTCCAAGGTGCCCTGGAGAGCTCACCTGCCCGCTCTCAGGCAATTCCATATGTTAGCCAGCTGTGACACAGCTTCGTGCACTATGGAAAACTCTACACTATTCTTAGAATCTTTTTCTATCTTATTATTATTATCATTATTGTTCTGAGAGAATGCCCTAAAAGGAGGTTTATAAGACCAGGTAAACATGTAAGATGTTTTCCCTGCCTTGACATATTTGAAGTCCTCAGAAAATATTCAAAATTCCAGTGGCATTTACATGAAATATTCTTTTTGACAGGATGGCTCAAATGGGTTGCACAGGATAGGGTCAAATCTTTTGCTACTTTAAAAATAGAAATATATTTTTACAGGTCTGATCTTTTTGCTTTTTTATTAAATGCTATTATTTAAATAACCTGATATGAACTGTACCTGTCTTTAGTGTCACCGGTGTTAATTTTTCATCTTCTTTAAGAGGTCAAAGTAAACATTGAAGGGACATTTGAAGGAAATAGAAGAGGTCAGGCCACCAAAAAACCTGAATTCTTCAATAAGGATGGGGATATCAGGATATCCTCCAATGGCTTTTCTTATTTTAATAAAAAATATTTGCAGGCAAATCTCCCCTTCATTTTTAATAGACATTCTGCATAAATAAGAAATTAACATTGAAGTCCTAGAACATCCCTTCTAATTGAGCACAATTAACATTTGTTAATCAAAACAAGTCAAATTTCAAGCTAGTCAGACAAAGATGAAATGGTTTTAAAAATATTTCATTATAATGGGTCTGATTTATAAAATTTATTACCCAACTAGTGACTTTTGGAGGTCAGTCACTTGCTAGTTGAGTATATAAAAAAAAAATTATATGGAATTTTGTGATTAGCATTGAAAGCTTCGAGAAAGAATATGGAATTCATTAGTTATAGTGTATGGATCTATTTTAATGTCGTACAGTAGTTTAATTTATTTCATATAAAATACAATATTTTCCCATAAAACATTGCTAAAGGTGTACTTGTTTTGTATCGTGAGGCTGTTTTAATAAAAATGAATTGTGTTCCTGGTCTTTCAAATAAATCCAAATAAAATACTTTACTTTACAACATTTAAGTGGCTTTTTTTTCCTGCTTCTTTTTGTCCAGCCTCCACCCTCTCTTGATTTAGTGCTGTTGCTGGCTTTGACACAGTTTTAAAACATGCTCTTTCAATAAAAAAAAACAGATCAGAAAACAATAAAGTTTATCAATAACGTTTTTAAAATATCTTCCACCAGAAAAATAAAATATAATAAAATAAAACAAAATAAAATAAAATAAGATTCCCAACC
>NW_016690243.1:1283615-1348615 GCF_001604755.1 Lepidothrix coronata
TAAATACATGAAATATATATAAATCACTGGGGAGAAAGTTAAAGGTTCTGTAGACAGCTGCACTGTCTTTCATACAATCTCCTACTCATTCTTCATTTTTTATTTCATTTGTGAGAGGCTTTATAAAATAATGCAGTCTTACTGCAGTACAGCTGGTAGTTGGCCTTAGAGAGTGCTTGAAGGTTCTTACATAGCTGGTCATACGTACCACAGCACCTGGTTGTTGCACAGTGTTATCATCTCCTTATTAATGGATTTCCATCATTGTTCCTTCTGTCAAGTGAAGATGGATCTAAGGAGTATGAATCCACCAGCAGTTACATTAAATATGTTTAAAGTATTTCCCACCACTGTTACTGAAAGAGATTTATTTTAAAAAGTACTTGTTTAAGAGAATACAAACAGAATCAAGAAAATGAGACTGGAAAACACCTCAAGAGATTATCTAGTTCATCACTCCTCCAGCCATGATAGATGCTATCTAAAATGGCTGTTAGTTCATTCTAACATTTTGGGACAAATTTATTGAAGGTGTTAGGGTTAGCATTATCAATGGAATTGTAGGTACTCTATTTCAGGACAATTGGCAGATACCTTTATAGCCACATATATGAATTTCCAATACCTGTTTTTATGTAAAGCTCTTTAGAGAAGAATACTGACTAAGTACATATGAATCTTGAATCTCCTGAAGTAGTGAAACAGCTTTTGCCAAGTGTTTTAGCTGAAAGAAACAGAGCAGCCAGCTTACATTTTCTTGGAAACAATGCTCAAAAATTATTGAAACTTTAAAATTCACTAAGAGGTCAAGCAGTCCCCCTTTTCACCTAATGGCGAGGCAAATGAAGATGTAAGAAAAATAGGCACAGAAAAGAGGAAAAGAAGTGGGACAGTAAACTGGAATCTGGACAGACATCAAAGATCTCAGTTTATCTTAAGGCAGACATGCCAAAATGGGCAGATGCTGTATCAGAGGAAAGGTAGATTGGGCTGCAGATAGGCCATTACGCACATGTAAACTGTCCAATGCCTCTCTAGAGAATCCTAAAAAGCAGTTCTGCCTTCTAGAGGTTACAGCAGGAATTAGATAACCTTCTGATGTATTGCCATTTTATTGCTGGAAAACCTGTACCATAAGGCTTGGCTTTGATGTCCTCGCCTGAAAGTAGAGATGGGGGAGACACACAGCAACCCAGCTCTTGCCCTATCCATCCATTGCACAAGCTATACAGGGAAATACAGCACAGTATCTTGCACAAGAAAATGTAACTAATATCAGAAAAACTGTCTTCCTCTTATGCAAGAGAGATCTCTCACAGTTTCTGCTTCATCTGAAGAGAAGTAACTACATTGGCTAAGAAAGGACTTGACAAGAAAAGGAAGTGGGAAAAAATCATCTACACTCTCCCCATAGCAAAAATCACACACAAAAAATAAAAGATTAAAACCTAGAAAATTCTCACTCCCTCCTCTATCTCCAGTGTGTAAGGAGATTCACACTAGAAGAAGACCTCAAACTGCTGAATGGGCAATTCGGATAAGAGACAAGTAGAAACTCGTTTCATGTGCTTTGATGGTCATTTGAGTGTTGTTGGTGTGCAGCAAAGAGGAAGGAAGCTAACAGCACTGATGGAGGATTTTTGCAGAGAAAGCCTGAATTAATATCCTGATTCCAGGTTACTGCTAACACTCAGAAGAGAGTCCCATGTTAAAGCCAGGAAAAGAATTTAGACAGTCTTCACTTTCCTAGTACATCAAGCACTAGTACACCATATCTGCTTGGAGCTTGTCACAACGACAGAAAGAAAAAAGTGGTGAAATGTGACTGCAAATGTAAGTAACTAAAATACTGGAAGAAATATGTTAGGAATGGAAATGAGCTTGATTATGTGTTTAAAAGTTTCAGTGCTTTGCCTGACTGTCACTCTCCTTCCCACTGGCCGGCAGAAGAGAGAAAGAAGGCGAAACAAGGGTGAAAGAATTATGTGGAGAGAATAGGATAACTGAAAGGGAGAACAAAGCAGGGAAATAACAACGGGGTAAGAAAGAAACAGGAAAGAAAGGTTTCAGGGAGTGTTGAGTTTGAAAAAGAGGATTGAGAGGATTAAGAGCAAAAAAGAAGAGAATTCTAATATACTAGAAGGTAAGAAAGGAGAACAAAATTAAAAAATGAATTCTAATTACATGATAATATAGGATTTTCCATATTGGATCACACCATAAGTCCATCAAATTGTGTATCCTGACTGTAGGAGTGGAATGAGGGATTAAAGAATCAACAAAACAATAATAATGCATACATCCAACCAAGAAAAGAAGAAAATTATTTCCCTGACCTTGCAGTAATCAGTTTGCATTCCAAAGCACAAGACTGGGTTAGTCTTAGGAAATGTTATTAATGATCATGAAATTATATGGGCCTTTCCATTTGTTTTTAAATGAATCCAGCCATTTTACTTGGCTAGATTACCTCCTGCATCAATGAGTCCCTTGAGTTGACAGTACTACTAGTTGCACTAAGTAGCCATTCTTCTCTGTATGTGTGACTGCAGAAGGATTAAGCAGTCTGCATGTTACAGTAGGTACCACAACACAAATGTTTTTATGTCCATTTCCCTATTTCTCTATCTATTCCTGTTATAACAGTTTTAATTTTCTTTCTTAATGGGTCACCATCAGCTAAAATTTCCTCTTTTGAAAATACCATCCTTGTGCATTTTGCCTGGGTGTTTAACTTTGCTTTGAGCTCTGTCTGATGATGATCCTGAGCATGGGATGACGCTTCGAATTTTTCCTTCTGAGCAGTCATCTACAGAAGAACACAAACCTCTCAAAACAGATTAATGTGACTGTTCCCAAAATAACTTTTCTGCTGGTTCCTCGTGGACAGTGGAGAATGAAGACAAAACTTGAGACCAAGTGTCCTAGTCAAGAAGGAAAGCAAGTGGGTTTAAAGAGATTTTACACCATGGCTTAGAAAAGAAAATACCCAGATTTTTCCACCTGGGAAGCATGGATATGAATTTGTTAGCGAGCACAGGAAGGTTATAAAAATATCCAGGCTGGGTAGAAGGTTATGTGAGCTGCTCAAAATGGAAAACGAAATGATGTTTCCAAGAGAGCAATTATCTTGCAGCCTGAGGATTCACAAAAGGTGTTACCAGGAAGGACTATAGCAAACTATTATGAATTCTCTTCTCTCCAAAAATGCCAGCTAGGATGATCCTCCCAATGTATTGCTTTCATCTCCTTTCTCTGCTATTGATCATTAAAGATCTACTTTTTTGGCAATACATGTTTTCAGCCTTTTTATATGGTTATATATTGCATTACTACCTAAGCAATTTTGTCACACTCTGTGTCATGGACACCAACACAGCTGCCTTCCTACTACAACCTTTTCAGTGCAATTGTGAAAGAGAGTG
Organism: Lepidothrix coronata; assembly: GCF_001604755.1. NCBI lineage: Eukaryota > Metazoa > Chordata > Aves > Passeriformes > Pipridae > Lepidothrix > Lepidothrix coronata. The sequence continues at coordinate 1,287,041 of NW_016690243.1, forward strand.
ACAATCCCAGAAGGTGTAAACATAGCTTCTCAAACTGTCTGAAAAATTAATGAATGACAACAAAATGCAAAATCAGAACCAAAAGTAACTCTCTGTTTGATATTTTCAGTATCTAAAGCAAAACTAAGAGAAAGCATATTTTGATTTTATTTTTTTTTTTAAAATCTGAGATCCAGAGCTACCACAGTATCACCAAATTCATTTATGTTCAGTTCTCTCATCTCACTCTCTGACTGTCCCTGGTTTGTTTTGGTATTTAGGGCTAGAGGAGGAAACTATGTGAGATAGCACTGGATTTTTTTCATGAGAAAGGCACCTCTTACCTTTACTCTCACTTTCTTGGCAGCTGAAGAGCTGTTTCATGTCACAGACATGATTTTGTAACAGAGAGATATGCAAAGTGAGAAAGATGGAGAATGCAAGTGAGGGATGGAGAGAGAGAAGGAAAGAAAACATGGGGACTAGAGTAAATATCTCTATAATGTTTTAGCAAAATATTCTGGCTTCTTAAGTGCTCTGTAGCTTTGGTTTTATGAATGGAGAGAGAAAAAAATGCTTATGAATAGTAAAAACCATATTTTTGCCAGAAAATTTAATTTCTACTTTTCCACTTTAAAGTTGGATACTCCGTGAATATTTTGTGAACTACGCCTAAAACTTTTTTTTTCAGGCTCAAAAAAGAACTGTCTTTTAAGATTTATGGATTTGGATGTCTTTTAAAGTGTAAATTACTTTTTTGCTAATATCAAAATGACAGCCTCAGGAACTTTTTTAAAAATATGGGACTGCAGCAAATAATGCACAAGCTTCCCACACTGTGCTGTCAGAAGGCCCCATGGCATCTTACAACACCCTTGCTATTTCTGCCCTGATCCTCTTTCAAGCAGGAGCTGACAATCCTGCTAAATCATGTGATAGGCTAGTGATGTGGGAAAATGTCAGCATATGATTACAGTAAATCTCCAAACTTTGTTTCAGTTTATGTGACCTGTTCAGGATTCAAATTTAGAAGCACAGTGCAGTGAAGATGGAGATGTGCAGATTACACATTCCCGTGTCAGCCTGACACATGGAACAGGAGTTCACTCAAGGGATGCACTTTCCTTCTGGGTTTTCCATTGCGAATGGAGGGAAAGGGAAGACAAACTTCATTTTGTAGAATGCCTTCAAGAAAGTCCACTGGAAGAAACTGAACTAAGAAATCCATTCTGCCTTGAATGCCTGTTTGATCAGCAACTACCATTTGCAGGGCAATTCCAAATTCTGATAGTGCTGACGATAACCAGCACAATCTCTTCCCCAAAGAAATTTTCCCCTTGGAAGTTCTCTGATTTCCTGATTTCATCTTAATTCCCATGGGTGGTGTATATAAGCAAATTAAACAAATAAAGTTCAAGTTCCCTACTGGATTTCACTGAATTTTCTTTATTAAAAGAGGATTTGCTTAGAAAACCTTTCAATTAAATCATCATTGTGTCAGTTATAGGTATCTATTTAGTTAATGGTGAGAGCTACCCATGTTGCTGGGAAGACTGTCAGATATTATATAATTTCAATTTCCATGTGTATTACTTTCAGTCAAACTTTCCCCCTCCCAGGTATTTTAAGCCAAGTTGTGCAATCTGTGGAGCCCTAGAAATCTGAAAGTATGTGTGGTGTGTTGTTAGTGTAAATCTTGAAATCAGTAATTTGCATTGAGTATAATACACTGTAGAGAGAAATCAATTCAGATTATTGGGAAATAAAGGAAAAAAATAGAGGGGTACATATTTTTTCTTTTTCCTCTTGGGTGACCAGTGGCAAAACCCAAGGGAATGGCATGCAGATGTGCCAGGAGAGATTTAGGTTGGATATTAGGAAAAGGTTCTTCACCCAGAGCGTGGTCAGGCACTGAAAAATGCTTCTTGGGGAAGTGGTTACAGCACCAAACCTGCCAGAGCTCAAGGAGCATTTGGACAATGCTCTCAGCCACCTGGTGGCATTCTTGGGGTCGTCCTGTGCAGGGCCAGGAGTTCGACTTGATGATCCTTGTGGGTCCCTTACAGGCCAGGCCATATGATTCTATATGATTCTATGGAGGCAGACATGGTCAAAAGTAAAGCTAGTAAAGCTAGCAATGACTAAAGACCAGAAGTAAGGCTTTGAGCGAACACAGAAGTAGCAAGATAAACAGTTTGGGAGCCTGGATAGGATGGAGAAGTAAGATGGAGTGCAGGACTTAAAGGACCATCTACCTTGTAGTGAATACACCAGTTACTCAGTAACACTTCAGAAGAGAGAAATGTGTTTCCTGGTGAGATACAGGTGAAAGAAGCCCTTCCTTATCTCACCTGTGCCAAGTTGTGTTTGTGTTTATGCTCCTATGGCCTTTGGAGAATAAGAGACATCTCACACACTGTGCTACCTTCCTTCCCGATCTATGCGTATTGTAAATATTTTTTTAATTTAGTTTTAGGTCTGTTCAGGAAGTGAATAGTGTGGGGTTTTTTTAAACCTAGAAGCTACATGCTATAAAAACATAAAATAAAATACAGCACCACAGGGAGCCCAGCTGCCACACAGAAAGTTGATCTCTCTAAAACCCTCTGGCCTGAAAGAAAAAAAATTAGTTTAGACATTTTTATAGGATTTCTCCAGCTAAAGCCTACCTCCAAATCCCACTTAAGTTAGTATGTTTACATGTGTCAAATATGCATTATGTAATAAACAAAAACATGTGCACAAATATGAAGAAACTAAAATCAGATGGCTGGTGGACTGTAGGGAACTGTGTTTATTCAATTCCCTGCTGATACCTTTTGAGAATGTCACATACAGCTGCAGATTTTGGCAACCTATAGCCATTTCACCATTCCCAAACAGTTCTTTGTATTTCACAAAATTACTTTTTATTATGCAAAAAATAAACTTTCCATATATTTTAGAACTGAATAGCTCTAAAAGACTGATATAATTTCTAAAAATCACTGAATTTCACTGTAAGATGTTTTTATACTGTAAGGTGATTTTTCTGCAGTACTGTAGAAGAAACTTACCCTTACTGAACTTCTCACTCAGAGCATTATCAAATTAACTTACAGTATTATCAAAGTAATTGGTATCGTAATTATACTGATTCCTTTTCATATAACTATTACTAGAAATGATCACAACCATACAAGACCTTTCTGTGAGACTGGATGTGTGGATACAGCATAAACCCCATCAGCTGCAGAGGATGAAGAACATACAAATGGTCAAGTGATGCATGAAAATAATAGACAGTTCCTTGCCTGCAAAGATAAACACAGAACCAGCAGCTGGAGCTGATTAACTGGGGGAAAAGGGCAGGGAGGACTAAAGAGATGAGAGGGAGAAAAGGGCTTTGGGAAGCAGTCTGATGCAGAAATGGCTCACCTCATCCTCCAGGTGAGGAAGCCTGTTCTACGTTGGCAGGGTACCAAAAGGTAAAGGAGTGACAATACTAGGCTTAAAACATGTCAGGCATCAATCACTGTTATTAATGGAGGTCATTGGATAATGTCTTGTCCAACAGATGTAAAAATAGCAAAAATCACAAGTCTAAAAATCACCCAGTCAGTACAATATTATGGAAACAGAAAAACTAAGCTGCTATCAGACTGTCTCACTACAAAGGCCATTGTGATAAGATCCTCTTCTGAAATAGGGAATTTCAGCATCTTAGCACATGTTTGAGAAGCTGGTACCAACAATGGGGAAGGTTAACAGCACTGAAGTAATTCTGTGGATCTTCCATGAGACCTCATATTCGGTAACAGGCAAAATGCTGCTGCAGAGTATGTGTGTTCTGCTGCTAAACACAGAGATCCAGGTAAGAATTGTTCTTTGCAGTGTGGTTTAACCATTTCTAAGACTGTCTGGAAATACTGAGAGATACTTTTGCCTCTGTCCTACGAAATGGAGACCAGAGACTTCACTCACACTGTTGCTCTGCAGTCAGGAAAACTTAGTGCTTATTCCCAGTTCTGACCAGGTCTTGTCTTCTTGGAATTTTCACAGAAAGTAAGAATTCAAAATTATTTTTTATTGAAGTTCTGTCTTCAAAAAGCACTTTCCTTCTCTTAGGGTGCCTGTTTACAATAGGTTGACACAAACACAAAGCAGCAGCAATGATTCATGTCAAGATTACTGCAACAGAGTAAAACTTTCCTTCTAGCATTTCTTTCCCCTGTCTAAAACCACTGATGTGCAGCCAAAATTATCCTGGTACCCAATGTACAAGATCTTGATGAGCAGACTGTGAGGCAAAACCGTCAGAGATTTGTCTAAAAAAGGAAATGTTCTAGAACTCCTTGATCACCTCATCAAAACCCTGGGTAAAGTATAGCTGGCGGAAACGCTTTAATGGGACTGTCAAAATATCTCTGACAAAAATCATCCTCAAAAGGATATTAAAAAAACTAAGCAGCCATTGGTAAAATTGACAATTCTGTCATAGGTTAGAAACCAAAAGACAGAAAACAAAGCAAAAATAATGTATGAAACTTCAGTATCACAGAAAGTTAATGTTTGGGTACCTGAAGTTCCCTGATTGGGCAAATGATGCTGAGAGTTTTAGCAGCAGTATAAGAAAGAGATTAGTATAATCAAACAACAGATAACAGTTTATCACTTCAGATAAATGCCCTGCATTTAGATAAACATGTACAAATTTTTAAATTCATATTTACTTGGAGGGTAAGACAGACCACACTTGTTAGCCTCCGCCTACAGCAATAACTAAGCCATTTCATTTGCATGTAGAGATTTAATTTAGGTTTTATAAACAAAACTCTAGATTAGAAAGATAGTAAAACACATTCCTTTTTCTGCTAAATCTCCTCAGGGCCAGAAGGAGAGATGATTTCCACAAATCATCTGAAGAGTCATATTTTCCTGAAACCAAATATTGCTGTGCACCATTTTACGATACTGAATGAAAATCCTGAGCTCTTGTTGCAAGTCCTTCTTACATAAGGAGAAGGACCTTATGGTTTTATAGTTCTTACAGGGTTTGATCCTGTACGCAGCTGAATGCAGTGTGTTGTGAGGGTGCTCAGTACCAGGCAAGAGGAAGCTTCTAATCCTTTCATTGCTAATAATGACATTTTCTTCAGAACTATGCTACATCCGTAAATTTTTCCAGCAAGAAAATCTAGCAGCCACTCAGGGACAAACTATAGGACAATTGCAAGGGCCTCAACAGCTTTGAGGCAGTGAAAGTCCTTCACAAAACCAACTGTTCAGGAGCAAATCCCATCACCTCTCCACCTCCCCCTCATCACTGCCTTACACACTTAAGCAGCAATCAATCGGCTCCCAGCTGGCAGACACACTATTTTTTCTATTTAACAACCTCCAGGGTGGTCTCTTTCACTAATCCCCCGGGCCGTACAACAGAGCTGGAGCTGAAGTAGCTTCTGCAGTCAGCTGTTGGGAGGTACATAAAATGTAGCAGCGTTGCTTGTTGGCAAGGAGGCATTCCTATAGGTATTTTCCTCACAGCCCCTTCTCAAGCACACCTTTACGCTTTTCTTGCATGCTGTGCATTTGTTGCTCAATATTTCTAAGATTAGAATGAGATTTAAAAGATGGATCAGGGAGATGATTATAATATTTAACTATAACACTTCTTTACTCTTAGGCTCAGAATCATGCTTAACAATTGTTTAAAGTCTTGCAGCTGGGGATTTTCACAGCATTTAGCATGGCCATTCCATATGGTCCAACTGAAGTGTTGCCCAAGCTGTCCAAAGCAAGTTTAACATTTCAGCACTGCAGTAAAAGGGGGGAAAAAGGCTTTTGAAAGACAGGGATATGTTTCTTTTTGACATTTCAGTCATCATTGGTTCTTCTTTTAAGAACTTCAGATTGTTGTTGCTAAATACTGTATCTGCACAGTATTTCTAACAATCTGTTTTCCTTGGATGTATAGTTATGGGAATTTGTCCACGTGTTATTTTTAGATACCAGGACAACTTAAAACTTTAATGTTGGAGTGTGCTACCTATCCTCCACTGACATACAGACAAGAAGTCCTGAGCTTGAAAATTTGCTTTTTTGTTCAAACCTTAGGGAGGGAAAACAAGGAGAAAGGCAACATAATTCAGTTTAAACTCTGGAAGTTTCTGATACAAATCAAAATTAAAAACAGAGATGAAAAATAAACATTTTTAAATTTTTAAACATTTTAAAATTTTAAATAAACATTTTAAATTTTTAAATTTGAAATACCCCAATATACCATCAGAAATGAAAGTCCATGAATGCTCCAAGTAAAGCCTGCTTTGCAGTGCCAAGCATGCTGTCTCAGAGTGTGGAAGCAGATTACCCATGTGGCACTTCATGTCTTTACCCCCTCGGAGCTGACAAGACTGGAGTCAGCTCAGTGCCCACAGAGGGGTCCCCTTTGGCAGTAAGGTGAAACATACCTTCCTCTTCCCACCTAAGTGCTTTCTTTATTGGATCTGAGCAAAGGGACAAAACTGACCTTTAAATCCTGGATATATTCACCAGGCCAGCTTCTCAGTGAGCAACTTCAGTGCTACCTGACCTCAGCATCCAGTAAGTTCAGTGGTATCTCAGAAACACACTGTCCCCAAGCAAATTCCCACTGACCCTCCACCCTTAGATCTGAAAATCATAGGCCGCATTCTCAGATAGACACTTGAAATGCTTTATAGTGTTTTATACATGCTGTGGTCCTGGCCCATTTTTTCAGCTTTATGCCCGAATCACTTGTGTAAGCAGTGTCAGAATTTGGTTCTAGGAACAAATAATATCTTTTTAAAATAGATTTCTGGAAGATGAGGTAGAAGTGTTTGATGCTCGTAAACCTTACAAAAGGATTTAAGTTAGCTAAGCTGATTGGAAGGAAAACCAGCTAAAATCCTGATAGTAACATCAATGCATAAAACAGAGCACTCCTAAAATAAAATTAAAATAGGTCAGAAGTTTTCAAATTAATACTTTCATTCACTCTGCTGGAATAGGTTTTATGGAATCACTCATCAATTTAATGCCCTTAATTCATCCTGTTTAAGAACCAAATATTACATAACTTATTATCAAAGTTTTCCTGTAGCACTTATTTTTAACAACTAAAGAATTATTACCAAATATATACACCACACACATTAAAATGTGCAGAGACCACAAAACATTTAGATTAATACTAATGAGACAATCCACCTGCCTATTTCACTGCACAACAGCTGCACAGATTTAAAAGGGTTCAATTAAACTTTATTCAGTGCATAGATAATTGATCCAATGTGGAGCATGATGTCACTGGTAGGTTAAAAATATGTTTTAGCTGTTAAAATAAAATTGCTCCATTAGAAAAACTGGAAATATAAACCTAACACATAAATCATTCTGGAAACTTTGTTTTATAGACCAAAAAAAAGAAGGAAAATTAAACAAAATCACAGCAGATACAACATGCACATGCCCATTATTTCATTTCCTCTCAAAAAGGGGTAATAGAAATCTAAACGAGACATTGCTGTTGCTTTCCTTCCATATGGGAATTTCAATTACTCTTTGTTATTTCACTGTATTTGTTTTTTATCTTTTATGACAGCTTCCATTTTCTTAAAGGTTTTGCCTCCCTAACCTCCACAGTAATGAAACACCACCATTTTCATATTTTAATTACTAACTTTAAATGGCACCAAACTTGTGTAAGATGCTTTTTTAATAAATAGAGAGGAATTAATCTTTAAAGATCTATTGTGCCCACCATATGACTGGGGCACTCTTAACAGGAGCTATGGGTGGACCAAAAGGACATATTCAGGCCTCTGCTCCAGGCTGCTGAAGACAAAAGCACATCTTTTGCAAACTTTTTATCTCTCCATATTTATGGTAGTGGACTGCAAAATACATAATTTCTTGATAAAACTTAGCATTATTTCTGACACTGCTAGTAGGAGTCACTAGTCTATTCCAACACTTCATGTCAAGATATTACAAATATTATTAGAAAGAAAGGAAAAAAGATAATAATTATCTATCCGCTGAGCCATTACTATAGTTCTCATCCTTATAACCTTTCAGTAGCTATCCAGAGTCGGCATTGAAATAATAATAACAACAATAATTGAAATAACTTCAATCTGAGACTGTCGAAATTATTTCAGAGAAAAACTGAGGAAAAGGTGATTTTGCCTGCGTATGCCAACAATAACAGGTTTCTCCATCGCAAAAGAAACTTTAAACAACAACTCACTCACTAGTAAGTCGTATGCTCACCAATGTGACAGAACTACCTTCTCCCTGCTTAGTCCAGGGCCCTGTATCCTTCTGACCATGTGAGAGCTGACCCAGAAATGCAGCTGTTGGATACACTTACAACACCTGAGATGCTTTTCAGTAAAGCCGGATATCCACAGTCCTCAGTCCTGCCAGAGACAGGATATTCTGTGGTGCCACTAGTGCACCCTAAAGTGATGGGAACTTTGGACCCAATTCCTTGAGTCACTTGCTCAATATATTTCAGACAATAAAGATTGAAAACAAATTTTATCAAGCTGGACTAACCACTCAGTCATGATACACTTTGATAGTTATGCTATAATATGTTACAGTAGGTATGTATCTGCTTTCCATTGTGCCTTAAAACTTTCTACTGGTCTGACTCTAAATAGGTAAAGCAGTACTTAAAAAAGTACTCCTACTGAAACAGGTTATTTCCTTTACCTGTGTGCAACATGTTAGACCAATTTCTGGCAAGAGAAATAGAGTAAGCAGTAATGTCAAGTGCATGTCTACACCACGTGCAGAGGTGAACATATGTAGAAAATAAATCACACTCCATAAGGTTTAAGTAAACCTTACTGAGATTCCTTATCTATCCCTATCTTTATCTTATCTATAATTTTGAATTTTTGCTTCTCAAAATTTAGTGTAATTAAAGTTACTATAGATATATTTCAGACAGGCAGATGTACACACTTATTAATATACATACACATAGTACAGTTCATTGTTCTTGACTGTGAGGGCATGACTATCAACACAGTCAATTTTTATCTCATTACTCATCACTGCTTACTCTGAGTGCTAATAGTATATTTCCACAGAGTTTGTGTGTGCTGCAATGTAAATTCTGACACTGCTAGTGTCAGTCACTAATCTAACTCATTCAGTTCATGTCAAGATGATACATCACAATGCTCAACAACTGTCATTCCTGCTTTAAATAGATTTACATTTTTCTCAACTTTACAATTAAACACACCTCATATATGTATCTTGGGTTCCACATCAAATTCCACTTTTACAATATGACTATGAAAGTCAACCAAAATAATTTTCAAAGCAATGGGTGGAGTTTTTTCTTGGTTTGGTTTTGTTTTTACAAAACACTTTTGAAAACTAAAAGCAAGCTGAAAAATATCCAGACATGTTTAAACTTCTTTGTAGGTCCCTGTTTTTCCCTCCAAGCATAAAAAATGCATTTTTTGTCACTGAATTGTCACTTCTATGTGCTTCCTAGTACTGGTATTTAATGCTTCCAAAATGATGCTTAAAAAATATGTTTAAAAATTATTCCAAATATCATAGGTTAACTAAAGTGTTTCAATTAATTAACATCTCTCGGTTTTGAGTAAAATTTTAAAAGGAAAACCTAAGCTTGGCACCATTTATCTTCTCCCTTTGCTGGAGTTATTCCTCTGTGTCTCCATTTCTGTGTTTTAGTCCATATTATTTCCTACAGAAAGCCCAAACTGTTTTTACACTTCTTTATGCTTCCCAAATACTGCTGTATTTTTGTTATAGAGCTCCTGATGATACCCTGTATTCTTCCTTTACACTAAGTTCAGCATTCTCTTTGTGGAATGATATCATTCCTTCTGTACTTTAACACATACTTGCCTCTTTCTATTACCTTAATCTGGCCAGTGGTGGTACACAGTGGTATGTAGTGCTGTTTAGGCAATGTCATTGTTTTAGCTTCATGGGCTGAGCACTCCTCTGATGGCCAGGACCAGGTAATAGGTTCATGTAAGAGATCCCAAACACAGCACTTGTGCCTCTCTGCCTGTTTGCATTGGCCCAGGTGTAAACTGGCTTGTGTTTGGATCAACAAGGAACAAAAAAGGGCACAGGGTCTGTTGGGCTCTCCTTTGTCCTTGACAGGTGCTAAGGACCATTGCAAAGGGAAAATCTACAAAGGAGGCTAACAAGAACAGATTAGGTACTAAATCTGTAAAACTGATATAACATCATTGTCACGTGCTTATACATTTCTGGTGAATCTGAGTTCCCAGTCAAACTATCTGCATTAACATATTCCCCAAGAAAGTGTTTCTTATCCTTTTTAATTCTAAAAGGCAAGTTTCTGTAATGCAAAAAGCCTGGAAAAATATGTATTTTAGCAATTTTTTGAACATGATAAAATAGTTTTCTTTCCTTTTTTTTTCTTTTCTTTTTAATTTTTCTCACATTCAACTGAGGTTTAGTCCTCAGTAAGACTAGAACTTGAATGTTTTAAGGAAATGAGATTTTGAAACAGAGAAGCTATAAATAATGCACAATTTGGTGTGGCAGCTGTACAGTACAGATACTAGCTCTCACTTTTAAGAGCAAAAGAATTTGCACTGATCTGGAAACAAACAGACTTAAGCACAAGAAAATCTGTGGAGCACATAAAATGGTTGTGGTTGAATCTCTTCCAATTATTTCATTGATTATGTGCATTTTTTTCTCCAATGTATGAACTTACGCGTGTATGAGGACTTCAAAGAAATACATTCATTGCCTAGCAGGATTTTCAAAATAATCTAACCTTTTAAAATCCCACTGGGAGCCTATCTACATTTTTAAATGCCTAAACATTCTTTAAAACCTGGTCATCTGCAACCATAATTTTGTTCTCATAGAATAATATGCAATATTGTGTTTGAATCTTCCTCCAGATTTTTGTGGCTTTCTGACAGTACATGCCTAATAAAATAAACAAAGCAGAAAAGGGAAGACCAGTTTTGTTCTCATATTTATTTGTAGCAGAACGCATTAAAACGTGCAAGTTATCATGCAAAGTAAGCAGAAAACAAAAAAATTTTGACATGCTGATTTTTTTTCTTATTTTGTGTAAATGAAAGACATAATGATAAGACAGAGCAGCAGTGATTTAGTCCATTGATCTAAGAAGTAAATGCTTATTTCCAATAGGCTAAGCAGTACGACAGATGAACTTTTAGGGAGAGCAGTAATTCTATTCTAGTTAGCATAAGAAAGCCTAAAAAGGTTTGTTTATATTAATGAAATTACTTAAATCCACTGAATCACTAAAACCAGCCTGATTTTACATGGTGCAACTGAGAACAGGTTTTGACCCATAAAGCTGATTTAACTTTATGGATGAGCATACACAACACACAAATAATAATAGAAAATAAAGAAGTTGTATTTCCCATGGCAAACATAACTTTTCTGGATTACAGAGATGTAGATTATGTGAATGATTAAAATGTCGCAGTAATAGAAAATACTACCTATGCACATGGAGGTCAGATTTTGATTCCTGTGGGAACTATAACTTTGAAATTTCTGAGGCATGTATTTAAATTTTCAGACATTATGTTGACTTTCCCATTGAATATAATTTAGTTTGTGGAATCACATGTACCATTCCCATACTATTGAGTTCATCTCTCAGTAAAGTATGCTTTTGAAGGGGCAGTGTTTAATAGGATAGCTCTGACATAGCTCTGATTAATTGAGCTGCTTTCTAGGACTTATACACACACTACTTGATACCTAAAAATCTGATCTGCATTGAGTTAGGACTTGATCATCACTACTCATTCCTTCCATGAGCAAACAAACCTAATGACAGTGTTATGGATTCAGGAAATGTTTCGGATGCAAACATGGTAAGCTTCACAGCTAAGACATACATATATCCTTTATTTAAGATGACAAAAAACTTAAACATATCTTTCAGTACTGTCTCATGCAAACACAGTACATCACTAGCCTGGACATCAAGTTATTTAAAGCTATTATTTAGTACCGTAATAAGTAGCAATTTAAATACAACGTAAAATCATTACATTGTCTTGTTTACTGCTGATGTTAATGTCAAGCTGACGTGTAATGCTCCAAAAAAAAGGCAGCCTATGATTTGTTATCATTAAACTGTCAGTTCTGTCATGTGTTAGGCATAGATTCATACTAGACTTCTTTCAGCATATCCCATTATTTTCTATCAGTCAAAAACCGAAGTGTTTTAATTGTGTCTTTGCTGTTTTTCTATTAACTGTTTTGTGCGTTTTTTTCTCTGGCCTTTTAATTGCAGTTTAATAGTGGTCATTAACACATTAAGGGGTGTTAGAAGAACATTTGAAGTCCTCTTGACTTCTACCAAAGTTGACACTTCAATGCTAGAGTAATTTCAGCTATTCATTTATTTAATAGTGACCTATGCAAATGTGGAACCATGTCATTTTACAAATTGACTGTAATAATTAACTAGAAAGGCAGAGTAAAATGAAACAGGTTATAATTAGAATAAAACTGCTTCACTATTACGTCAGCTAGAATAAAATAATCTCAAATGATTAAATTGGTTTCAATTATTAAGAATCAGTTTAATGTACCCACTGTTCTGATTTTTTACATTTCTCTTTTTTGTGTGCATTAGATGTCACCTCATACAATTTATGCATTTTATTCATCTTGGTAAAACAGGCATTACAAAAGTTTAATTAAGTAGTAAAAGACTTCATATTATTCCCTTGAATTCTAAATTAGTTGCAGAAAGAAATGATAGTGCATAGTACACACCATTCACACACATTTTGATTAGATGCATCTATTGTTAGCTAATATTTCTCTACTCCAGTGTATAGATAGAGGTACTGATATAGAGGAATATGTAGGTATACACACAGAAATAATGGTGCTGGCTCCCACAATGTGTTTTTAACTCACATGAACAATATATTTTCAACTATATTATTTAGATATTTATCTTCAGGGCACTCATGTCACTGCTTGTGATAAATATGGAGTTTTAAAATTACATTTTCCTTAAAAATTTCACCTTACTTATTCAGTTCCTTTTGCAGACTGTACATATGCAGACAAATACATAGATGCTTGTAGGAGCACACAAGCCTACATGAGATAGAAATATTTGATAATAGGCTGTGTATAAAAAGTTATATGTTGAAGATGACAAGAAAACTTTATTTTGATCCCACTTTTCAACATCGTAGTATATTGTCAAATATATTTTCTTTGGCTCTACTTGCCAGTTGTAAATTGAGCTTTGAACATGCTGCAATATGATGCTATACAAATGGGCAGTGGGGTGGACAGCTTCTGCTTTAAAGCTGGTGTATTTAAGATGCATTGAGTTTCTTTCTGCTTATACAGTTTAAAATTATTTTTAATTAAAACTAGACATTTTTTATTTGAACAAATCTAACTATATTGCTTGCTGGACTGGTCAAGTATCTTCCCCAGTGAGTCTACAATTTCTGATGCTTAGATTTGTAACTCTATTTGTAACTATACATCAGACTGTGGGATCATTGATCAAAGTTACTATTTTAAGGTATATTTCTCATTGCTCCTCTGCTGTATTGAATTCTAGCAGAGGTAGTTATATCAGTAACTGAGTGTTTGTGTGCTGTATTCATTACGGTTTTGACAAGACTTTTACAGTCTTCCTTAAGCAGTGGTAAACAGTGTTATGTGAAATATGTGAATGATCTCAAGAGCATTGTCTATGCAAGTGTCTCTGTCAGTAGATGGATTTAAAAGAAAACATTCTCGTGTGTAAAAAAGATGGGGATCATGAAATGATATCATCAGCAGAAGAGTATTTGGAAGAAAGAAACCTTACTGTTAAGCTTGATGGTGGTTTCAGCATAACAAGCTTAAAGGAACAAACACTGTTAGAAACCTACACCTCCCACAGATTTTGTCATGAAATTGAATGTGCTCCATGGCATCTCACGATCACTTGAAGTTCTGAAGCTCCAGACAGTTAACCTCTTCTCCAGCTTCCCAGGGAGTGGTTCTGGAAACCCACGAACTTTTGACCACAGGTCACCAAAGAATCTGTTGAAAATCTCAGAGCCTTTAGCTTCCACACCTTTCGTGAAGCAAGATGCTGACAAAAGAGTCAGTTTTCCAGTTTGTGAAGGAGCTCCCTGACCCACCTGCCCAACCCTTACCTTTCTTAGGGGTCCTATGAATTTTCTAAGAGCTCTTCAACACCTTCCAAAGGAAACTGGACTTCTTTTTGTTGTATTGAAATTAATTTTGTGCAGTTAAAATAATTTATTTATTATTAATTAGGTTTTCAAATGTAATTAAATTTCTTTATGTAAAACAAAGACAATCAGTAGATCACAATTAACTGTATTTGTTCCACAAAATATAATTAATCTGCCACATTATGGTAGCTCAGTACAAATAACCCATTACTCTATGTCTTATACCTGTTAAATATGGATAATTTACACAAATAGTTACTTTATCCTAAAGCAATTTCCTTGCAGACATTTGTGATGCATTTACTAGAAATTTGCTTTCTGAGCACTTCCTACCATATTTCAGCAAACACCAAAGAGCCCAAAGATGGCACGTGTAAGAATGTGAAAAATGCGTCTCAACTTCTCAAAGAAATACAGGAAAAGAAATACTGTCATTTGCAAACTACACAATAATGTACATAGATCTTTACAAGAAAATAAAAGAAAATACAAGAAAATATAAGAAAATCTAAAGAAAACTTGGCACTCTTTGTATAAAAGAATGAGGAAGACTTGGCTATTGTGTGACTGATGTGCAGCAGGGATGTCCAGTGGCTATAGCAGGAAGCTGAGAGGCAGAGTGACTGAGTGACATTGCTGTTGAGCTTTTGGCAAAAAATAAGATTTCTTTTATTCTCCAATCTATAAAATACATGCAACCCATACCTCACCCCTCAAAAAAAAAGCATGAAACAGTGTCAGTCTGTCAGGGAGGATTCATCTCACTCAACTTTCTTCAACTAAAAATTTGGCATATGATCTAAACTTGTCTAAGATCTGGAGGTCCTTTCCTGCTGCTCAGTGTCAGTGGAGAATGAAAGCAGCTACTCTGAGCCATAATAGCTAGCTTAGCTTTTACGCAGCTGTGGGACTATGTAAGTCAAAGATGGGATTTAGTTTAGATAACCTAGCCATCTCTAAATTATTTAGTTCAATTCAATTCTACTATTTCCAATGTTCAGCCATAGCATGGAGTAAAAAGAGCCTACCTATCTTGCTTGCTACCCTGAAACTTACCCCTGATTTATCACTGCCATGGCAGTAGAAAGAGGAATATAAAATTAATTACACATGTTGGCCCAGAAAATACTTCTCACAACTTCTGTAAGATCTTAGCTGAATAAAACCTGCATATTTCAAATGGGAAAAAAAAATCAAAATAAAGCTCTAAGACCAGTTCCTTACTTTTCTTTCTCTAATTACTTTAAGAGAGAGAAAGTGAGAGAGAAATTTAGGCTACGAAATCCTCCATCCAGGAGAAGAGAAACAATAAAACAAGGATTCCATAAAACAATACTACTGCTGCAGCTCACCTTTCAAAGTGCTAGTAATCTTCAGTTCACTCCACTTCAGCCCTCAGCTTTCAACCCCAACAGAAGTCTGTCATCAGTTATGTCATCCCCTTATCACTCAAAGCTTTCTTATTCTTCCCTCTAGAGAAGTGCCCACTTCATGAAGTAACTCTGCTGTTAAACAGAATTATTTATTTTCTTTAACAGCGTCAGCAGGAAGGATAGTGGAAGAAATGCTCACCAAAACAGGGAATGGGAAAGAGAACAACCTTGAAACATCCTTTATCCTATGTGACTCAAACAACTCTTCCCATACTAGTTGCAGCACTTGACTGGCAGAAGTTGATGGATCCTTCTTTGCTTTGTCAATTTTTTTCAGAATATCTAGGGAGAACTTCCAACATTATCTGTCTAGCAACCATTGTTTTGAATTCTTTGAGCAAGCTTCCTTCAGTGATCCATCATGCTTACATGTCTTTTCATAATTTTTCCTACTCTTTCATGGCCAAAAATAAAGCTAAAAATTCCCCAACCTATTTTCCTTTTTCAAAAAGCCCCTTATACCATTCTTTAACAGTTACGATGTCTTCCTTATCAGATGTCTAGGAGTAGAGTCACCTAGTTCAACAGTACTGCTTACTGGACTAAGTGGTAGACTGCCAAAGTGGTGGAGAGATCCCAACTGGGCTATAAACTGAGGTCTCCACAGGCAGAAGGAAAGAACACGGAGTGTGAGACAGAAACACTTTCCCTTTCCTCCATTTTGCTTGATCTTGTGGTCACTGATAGCTGTGTACCTGCAAAGAGAAATTTGCTATTGAATGAAAAGTTTCTTATAAACCTGACTTGGATTGAAGTAGGTGAGCTGTACAAGCAGGGGTGGTATGTCTAAATTTATAACATAGTCATGGCACAACAGGAGTCCATAATATTTATGTGGAAGAATTGGGTTTTTCCTGGCAAACATTACTCTCAGTGTCATTTTTTTTTTTTGCCAATAAGAACTTGTCTGTTACATAAAGCAATTTATGTCTTCAGAAACAGCAGTAGCATCAATGATGGGTGGCATCATAGATTGTTGCTCTGACAAAAATTTGGTTGATGAAGTGAAAAAATTGTTTGTAGCTACAGTAGAGATTGATTGTGGCTACTGTTTTTTTCCTTTTGTAATTTCCATTTCTCAACTTCATATGAGATTGTAACTAAGCTTTGTCACTGACAGCTTGCCTGTTTCAGTGAGAATTACGCAAAGAAAACATGAAAAATTGAAATGAGAAGGTTCTGTTCATAGATTGTCGTAAGGCAGGAAAATAATATATGTGTTGAATGTGACTGGGCAGAACTTTAGAAACAAGAATCCCATTACTTTCCTTATTGCTAAAGGCATAGTTGACTTTCTGTCAATAGCACCTGAAACAGTTAAATAGAAAGGAAATGTGTATCGAAATTGCTAACCTTTGACTACTGGCTCAATTTATTGGTGCACATTTGGATATGAATGTATTTTTCTGGCAATGAGTACACATATTAACATCAGAACTGATTATCAGAGTGGTGATAGATATATCCAAAATTTAAACTTCCTTCTAAATTTTACAGCTATTTTTGTCAGAGTTAAAATGCCAGCTATGGATGTCAACATCCACAGAGTCAGTCTGCTATCCAATATAACTCCAGATGTACCCATCTCTCTTTATGATTTACTTCTGTATTGCTATCTTCAAGTCCCCTTGATTCTTTTTCTTGATTTGCACATAGCATTAGTCTGCCATTTAACTTTAATTTTTTAAGCTAACTAGAAAGAAGGGGCTGAACAAATATCAGAAACATTTTCTTTGAGTATCCATTTGAATTAAACAGCTGGGTAACATTTGACCATGTTTGTGACCCTTTCATGTTTGCTTTTCATGAATTTTCAAGTGTTTGATCTCTGTTAGGGAATGGATTAGCAAAAAGCAAATTTGTAATTCAAATGCTGGAAACTCCACCAGCACCAACTTCAAATTGTATATTCAGATATTATATTTGAAATTTGAAATTCACATTGATTTGATTAATGAAGTGAGTTGCAGCCAGCTCATGTGTCTCTGTATGCCTGCTATTTCACCTCGGGAGGAAAGTGATAAAGTCTTTTCAACAATCTTTATACCTAAATCTAATCCTATTTTTTCAATTCTGCTTGTGTCCTGATACAATTTAGTGAGGCCTCCAGGTTGTTCTAACTTCTATCAATTGTGAAAATCACCACCAACACCGCGACCATGCAGAGGTGGTGAACAGATCAAACTGGCCAGGCTGGCATCTGGGAAAAGCAAATGAAGTCAGCGAAGAAGGAGATGTCTGAACTAATTATTTGTAGTTTTGGTGTGGAGGGTACTAGCAATACATTGATTCTAATTGAAATATATTGATTCTAATAATCCTTACCTAATTTTAAAATATACAGTTTCACAAATAGTTTGGGAACATTCAAAATGACATTTAAGGCATTCATTGCAAATTATTCACTGAGTTCTGATAACATAGATAGAAATTGGCTGTTCTTTTCATCTTTGTTGCCTTGCAAGGACAAGTGCCAACTGTGTGTTGTCACTTGACAGAACGTGAACGATGTGCCAAAACCACGTTCCCGGTGCAATACAAACACTGCAGTCATACTTGCTGTGTTCTGTATACATGACTTTTTAAGCAGTAAAGCATGTGATACAGATGAACCTCAAAACACTTCTGAAGCTGAGAAATCTCTTAGGAAATTTCTTTTTTTAAGATCATTTTTTGATGCATCTTCTCTTGCCACCCATTCTGCCCCTGGGCCCATCAGTTAGCTAATATCCATAGGGAAAATGGTCTTCCTTACTATGCACAATAACTTCACATAAAAACTTCAAAGCTGTTTAAAATACACTAAGAGAAGTTCTAATTTATTCTTTTTTTCTTTCAACACTGGAAAAACTCCTTGATCTCCAGATTCTTCTGTCAAATTCATGGCCTGTACCATATCCAGAAGCATGTTATCTATGGACGGTGGAGGATGTCTGAAGGAACTGACTTTCCCAAAAAGGGCTGTTTTCTGTCCTATTTTCTCACTATTTTTCATACAAATTAATTTTCCTCTGCCAGAATTTGTCCCCCTTTTTCTGTTAGAAAGAAACGAAGAAAAAGAAACAGTGGTGTCTTTCATTGATGTAGTGTTGAGATCAGCACGTCAAGGATGTTGTGGAAGGAGAAAATACAGGCAAAAAAATGGTAAGTGAAAATGTGAGGACCATATGTGGGTATTTCAGAACCACCAGGAGTAGAGAACATAACCTGAACTACAAACACATTTCTGCTCCATCAGTGAGTAGGCAACACATGCGTTGGCATATGACATTCTTTCCAACTGAGTTGCTGTCCAGTGATATAGGTAAAGGATAGGTTAAAACTCTGTTTGTTTTGGGTTTTTTTTTAAAGCTATTTTAAGCTGTGGACGTGAATGTGTTAATATGGAAGAATTTATTTTTTTTTAGCAGAGTTCCATAAACTACTTGTGCTTGTTTATTACTGTGAAACCATTCTTCAGACTCAGGCAGTTTCAAGATTTTTGGCTCAAACAGGTTGAGTTGATCCAAGATTTTTCTGTTAAAAGCCTAGATAAGCTAGAATCAGCAAATATCATTCATCACCTTAACACATGGACACAAAGAGAGAAGTTTTAACAAGCACAAGCTGAAGTGGGAAAAGCTAAACGTAATAGATTATCCAGCTGAAAAAACAGACTGGAAATTTACTTTAGAAAACTCACCTTACAGAGTTTCACCTAATAAACCACATACATGTACTGTACTAAATTTCATTTGATTTCAAAGAATCATCACACAGACCTATTTTACTCATATTCCTGATAAAAAATCTGCTCCTTCCCTAAAAGTGTATATATACTGGTTATGAACATTGGTTCTTCTGTTTTTCTGGATTTACTTTTTTATTCTGAAAGGTTTCAGAAGCAGAGTAGGTGAGCTATTTGGGCCAAAATCTGAGGAAACTTAAAAGTAAACCAAACCCCAGAAGGGTTCTCCTTGAACAGTGGAAGGTGCAGTTAATTTTTTTCAACTTATTTCTTGTTTTCACACACCTCCAAAACTGCAGGTTGTATTTGGCACTGTAAGTGAGAGAGTGGAAAACAATGGAAAAGTTTGTTCCTAGAGAATTTCCAGTGCAGCTTTGCAGGCTTAGAGAGACAGACAGTTTGAACATATGACAGACTGCAAGCGAGTTATCTGACCCAAATCAGCTCTTCCCTTATTTATGTATCGGAAGCTTGGCATCAAAGTAATCTCTACTTTCTTGTAAAATGGCAACTTCCAGAATACTTCTGAATGCATAGGATTGCCATGCTGAGAGTTTATTCCTAGAAAGATGATACATGAGATGATACCATATTCCTGCAGTAAAATGCATAAACCTAAGCATTTGGAATACACACAGTAGATATAGAAGCTATGTATCGTGCAGCAGTGATATACCTAATGGTCTGTTAATTTATCTTAAATACCTCAATTCAACTGTGTTCTATGTTTTTTTTCTGCTACGTCCTAATCCTCATTTTTTTAAACCTTCCCCCAACTTTAAAGCAAAAGTTTATTGCTTTAAATTGCACTGCATTCAGTGCTCTCAATCTGACAATTTACTTAATTTTAAATGAACAAAATAATATATTTCGATGAAAATAAACATTGCCTTCTTTGGGTTGTTTACTGCTTAAACAGCAACTAAATGAATTTCATGGGAAGCATTTCCCTTCATGACACATTAAGTTGTGAACAGCTTAGAGAGAAACAGAGCTGAGAGCTCTCTGCAAGCTGCAGACCACTGCTGCTTCAGTCAGGTCAGAGCTGTACACTTACCACTTAGTGGGTTTTCAGGCCTTGACATACCTTAGAAGAGACAACCCCTTTGTAGTACTTGTCCCTAGAGAAAAGTTGTAAAAGGTGTTGAACTTGCTGCTCACTGAGTAATACTTAGCACTACGAAAAAAACTCGAACAACTATTGTGAAGGAGCTTGCAGAGTGGTGCTGTTGTGCTGGGGAGCTCTCCTGAAAGAGTACAACTGGATGAAAGGCCAGAATTAATCTGTCTGATACTGATTTTACAGCAATGACAACAGTTACTCCTGTTTTCTGTGTGTGAGCAGATGTGTGGGTGCGTCGGGGTGCACGCTGCATCTCATTTCCAAAAACCATTCCTGCACTCTTTTTAGCGTGATTCTGACTTTAAGCACAGACATCTTTTAAAAACATTAGAAAGTTAAAAGTCTACTTTTAAATTAATATCTATAGCTCACACTCAAATGTTCTAAGCTTATCAAGGGTCCACTCACAAATATTCATTTAAGTTTAAACAGTCAATTTACATTGCTTGGTTGTTTGGCATCATGATTTGCTGGAAAACACAGTTAAAGAAGCAGGTGCTCACCTTTAACAAGAATCAAAATACACGGATTTTTGTTTTTAACTGTAAAAACATCCCTGTTCAAAAATTAAAAATTGATTTCATAACTACTAAAAAAAAAAAAGGAAAAAAATCAAATGAGGGAAACAAACCAGAAAAACAGTACATTTTACTGTACTGTACATAATTAAGTACTCATGAAATATCAAGCTACTTATTTCTATTTGTTTTGTTTGCTTTGCTTTGTTGTTTTGGTTTTTTTTGTTTTGTGGGTTTTTTGTTTTGTTTTGTTTATTTTTGGAAATTTTTCCTATTTCAGTTCTTATTGCATAGTCTTTTCCAAGAAGGTGCTTGTTAAAACAGCCGTTCGGCAGGCTGTTTTCTCCTAAACCCTTCGAAGTGGTAGAAAGGAGATGGCAGAAGCCAAATGATGACTTTAAAATGACTGACAACATCATTCCCTATTATTACTGCCTTGTAGACTGCCAAAGAACTAATGTACTTCAGACATCTAACGTAATTAATTCAGAACCACGAATCTGAATCACAAATCTACAGTATATGTGTGGATTCAGCAGGAAAAAAAAATATGGTCTGGAGCAGAAAAATATCCTTTTGCATAGCTACTTCTAATTTTAAACAGTGTATAAATTAAACATTCTTTGATAATAATATGCAATGACAGCATAATCATATGCTAACATTTAATCACCTTTTATATACAATATTACCCTGATTCTTCTTTAAATTTTTATGTTGTATATTGCTGTACATTTTTCTTGCTGATTGATTCTCTTTATTACTACTGATTTTATTTATGCTGCTAATTTTTTTTCCTAAGCATATATTTTAATGAGTAGTTTTGTTCAGCTAACGTCTACAGAATAAGAGAATTCAGCACACCTGCCTAAATAAGATGCTTGAGATCACTGAGGAAAGAAATTGACATTTTACTTTACCCTCAGCATGGAGCCAGGGGCAAAGTTTGATCTGAAAACTTGCAAATTAACCAAAACTGTCACTCAGGAGTTATGGGCCTGAATGCTGCAAAATATGTTCTTTGAAGTCCTCATTTCAGCAAAATTATTAAAAACTTTATATCTAATTAAAATTGTAACTGCATTCCCATTTTTCAAAATCTCTATATCCTCGGGGCCAATTGGGATGAGTGAATTCGCACCCTCCTCTCTGCAGCACACTGAACTGCTCCTACAGCAATATCAGATCATTACCATCTCCCCAGCTGAGAGGGAGCAGCCATTATCATGCAGCATTATTAATCTTCTTGTCTTATCAACTTGCAAATCACAAGCCATTGAGCCTTATGGCATGGTTCTGGGTCCATAGTTATTCATTTTGTAGGTCTACCTAGCCTTTGAGTCTCCTTAATCACCTGAAGATTGTCAGTCTCTTACCTCGGCCTGCCCCTGTGGCCCTTCTCAGCTCCTGTGAAAAGTCCATGATGTTCTCTCAAAAAAAGACCTTTTTATTTAAAAAAAAAAAAAAAGAAAGAAAAAAGGAAAGAAAGAAAAGAGAAGGAGACAGTAAGGAGGATAAATTTCATTAATGGATGTGAATTAACATCCCACTGCCAAGAGCTGACCCTTTCTCCTGACATGTACGTCTAAGTCATTCTTGTCACTCTTTCCCCCATTAATATTCTGAAAAAGACTGTGCATTGAAGAGAATAGAATAAGATAGTTCCCTTAAACAGTCACTGTTGACCTTAGGTTGGGGATTTTTCTTTAATTTGCTTTTCTTAAAAATAAAATATTAATCATATTGGAAAAGGCAAGCAGAGTTCCTTTACATTTTTCAATATATTCCATTTATAATATTGCATTCATTAAATTAAGTCATTGAACATTTTGAACAGGTTTTTTTAAGTTCCAAAGGAAAATAGAAATGTAATTTCCAGGGGAAACTAGATAAGACAGGCTATGGTGCCCTGATGACAACTCCTGTTTCTACCAACTTCGATTCAAATGCCACAAACATCTGATTTGGGGGTGTTTAAAGCCAGTTGACTACTTTACCATTTGTAAGAAAATGTTTAGCTCACTATAGCGTAGGATGATTTTGCCTTTTTTTTTTTTAAATATTATTTCTCCTAAATTCCCTTCTAAGATAAATTTTTATCTTATTCTTCAGTGGGCAATATTAATAAGAAAACTTCTTTATTATAGCTGTGAGCTTGTGGTGAGCTCTGTGTGTGTGAGTTTATGAGAAGGAAAGGACCCATAACAGAAACCCCAACTAATGATATAAACTATGGTATAACTTAGATTTCTTACATTGTACAGAAATGTATGTGTGTGTGTGTATGTGTAATTCCTGAGTGTTCTGGGAAAGGAATTTGCGGAGTAGGGGAATTAACATTAGGCACTATAACCATGTGAAAAGATAACATTATGACTTCATAGCTGAAATAATTTTGCATGGTATAAAAAAAGTCATATTCCAGTTACCACCTGGCAGGACCCCATGCCTTTCTTCCACTCCATAAAGATGGCAATTTAATTGAAAAACTGTGTTATAGATGTAGCAAGGGCACTACAAATGTATAGTGGATTAATGCTCTGGCTTTTCATCTCCAGACCTACCTTGAAATTTGATTTGGACCACATGTGAAATGAGTTTGGTAGTCTCCACCAAATCTGTGGTGGAAACTAATCCACACAAAAACATGTTGCACATCTTAGTACATATTGTGGTCTCTTTTCAACTGAGGTCTAAAGCTGAACACCAGGGTGGGTTTCCAGGCACACAGAAGTGCATTTGCAGATTTATGTGGGGTATTTACTTCAGTTGTGACATACTACATCCACACAGTGTAAAAGGGTAAAAGTTTTGCCCCACTGTTAAGAAACTTGCAGTAGAAACTACATTGTTTATTTCAGATCTTTAACTCATACCAAAGTTTTTTGCACATGGCAAAGAAACCATCCTAAATCATGTGTACAAGTTTCCTGTGTAGGTAACTGCTTCAAAAGAAACTCCAAGCAGTTGCTGTCTGCTTATTTTAGCTTACAGGCCTTAGCTGTGTAGAGTCATTTGTAGCCTTTAAATAAGTCTGCTCCTCTTCATCAGCTGGATAAATAATCAGGTCTGAAGCCTTAAGACTTCTTTTTGAAGCACAAAAACCAGTTAAGCAGATGCCACTCCACGTTATTAAATCTATGTGCAGTAAAATAAGTTTTTAAACAACTTAGCCATGCTAAAATCTGTGAGAATATTTAAGAAATAAAGATTGCAGAATCAGACACTAATGACTTGCCCTGTTTTTGCAAGAACAAAATAATAAAGTTAACTACATGAATAAGTATCAGAATCAAAATTTTTCTTTTCCTGAGCAGCGTTCAGTAGTTACTTTCCTATATATCTCTGCTATAAGCTTTTATTTGTCACCTACCAAAAAACTTCACACTCTCACTGATTGTGCTCTGTAGGATTCTAATTTCTTCTTCTTCAGCAGGGTTTTTTTCCTGGACCGTATAATTTCCTACCCTCTCTTGTCCTTACCACCACTTTATTATGGCATAAATGCTCTATGGGCTTAAGATGAACCCTTATGTGTTGCAGGTAACAGAGCATAGCTGGTACCTGATTTTCAATTGAAGTTGAGACAACAGCAACTGATGCCATGTGTACAGATACAGACTTGCTGCTCATGCTACAGAAGCACTCAGTTTGGGTTAAGCATGGGAGACAACAGATGTGTGATGTAGGCAGAAGCAGAAAATAGATTTCTTCTTTGTTAAACTGAGATGCTCCATTTAATGTATATACATAGGAGAAGATAAAGGAGAGTCTGTAATTTTCATCCATTTTTAATAGTAAATTGCTCAGTGAAATAGCAGATTATAGTGGGATTCTCCAACTAAGAAAAGATAAAAAAAAGAGTTATTCCATAATTGATGAAGTTTTTGTCCCCATAATGGATAATTATGGAATAACCCTCTTTTACAAGTGTTTAAAGATATGAGAATGCTCTCAACTAAGTAGCTCTCAACTCTTGCATCTTGTATAAAAGCCCACGATTTTTCATAAGAAGGAAAAAAACCCACGCTGTATTTGATCTGCTTTTATTCAAATTTTTACACTTTATCAAAGATTTTCAAATGCAGAGGAGATCTCCACACGGGTGCAGTCATCCACCCATTTGGATCTCAGTGGAGGACTTATGGGTCTGAGACTGCCATCAATTTAGCAGCGCTGAAAGTCAGGCTGTCCTATTCAGAGGTATGAAGTATGGGCTTGTGTGCCTAAAGTTAGAAAGCTACTGTGGAAATACCAGTTACATGACTACGAAAGCACATGTCCAGTGAACATGCTCTTAAATGTTTACATTTGTTCATACTGTGTGGGATTATGAACAGTGCAGTGAAGTCTGGAAATTTAAAAACAGAAATATTTTTTTTCTTTTACCTTTTGAAAATATATTTAAGCAACCCTGAGTATCAAACACTGAAATTTCTTAGTGCAGAGTTCTAACAAAGGATGGAAGTGGGGAATGGATACAGTTTATTTGTAAATTAAATAAATACGTTTCTTCCATGCCCTTGAGAGCTAGCTGATTTATCAGTTAATAAAATAATCATACATTACAGACTCGTGCTTCCAATTTATTTTAAAAAGAAATAACATTGCAGTTTTGACATATATGAATACAAATGTAACACTAGAGGAAACTTTGTGAGTAGCCCTGTATATATATCACCAGCCCTGCATGAATAACCTTACTTGCTTTTTCTCTATTATTTATAGGATGGATTCTGCATAAACACTTATTTTTTCAACAATTCCTAACTTACGTGTACAACCCTATAAACCTCAATGCAACCACTGACTAGAAAGAAAACTATTTGTCTGAATAAAAATGTAGAATGTTTTTTTAACACAGGTGAAAAGAAATTTAGTTTTAAATCTACAACTAGATGTCACTAGTATTTACACCTAATACCATAAACTTAAAAGGAAATGTATTTATTTACAAAACTATGGCTGAATCCTTGCTTAAAGATGTCGATCCAGATTTCAGCACTGCAGAAGCTGAACAAATACAGTCTGTGCTAGATAGAGGAATGCTCACGTCTCTTAGCAGATTTTTTTTTTAATTTTCTTTGGATTCCTCTTAAGTTTGTGGCCAGCAAAGCAGCAAAAGAAGATATAAAAATGTTGTAAATAGAGGTAAGTGGATAGCAGAGCTGGCAGGCCACATGGCAATCCAGCCTAGCAGTGACTGTGAGAACACAATGAACATGGATCTGAAATCCTTTTATGAAGGGCTCATTCCTGCAACTCTTATATGAATAACTGACTTCAGTGTGTCTGCTTGCATCAGTAAGGAGTAGTCCCCCTGAGCAGACTGTGCCATTTCAGACCCTCGGTTTTTGTGTTTGGTGGGAAGCTGGGCTTTTTGATATTCCCATTCCCACCCCTCCTGCCTCCTGTTCTAATCTTCTTCTATTTTTTGGACATATGCCTCTCTCACTGTGCTCTTTAAATTCCCTTTGCTGCCTTCTGTATAACAGCCTCAGTTCTACTTTATTGTTTTTGTTGCTTGCTTTGTCCTCCCTCGATCACTACTCCAGACACTCCTCTCCCCTTTACTAGTCTGTTCTGTTCCTTGGGGACCCTTAGCAGTCCTCTACAGCTGACCAGATTCTTGTTTCCAATGGTATTTTAAAAATTCATGTGCCATATTCTCTTCTCTTGAGAGAAAACCAAAAATAAAGAAAAAAACACAGAAAGCAAACAAACAAAAAGAATATCCTTCTCCAGAAACTCCTCTGGTGTAAACTCAGAAACTTTCAGACAAATTCTTTTTTCAAAGGAACAGAGGAGATTGAGACCTACAAGGATGCCAGGGTATGCCATCCACCGAATTTTACAGTCACAGACAATCACCAGAGGCTCTTGGGCTCTACTGATCAATTCCTTTTGTGAGGCAGGAAAACCTTCTCTCCTGCACCAGCAGTGCAGCCTCTTTGACAGTCAGTGCAGGTGCTCAAACCAGGCTGCACTCCATGGGAATCTTGCTACTGACTCCCACAGTGTTGTGGTTTAAGCCCATCTGACAGTTTAGCTATGTGCAGCCACTCCTCCACAGTGGGATGAGTATTGTAAGGGTAAAAGTGAGAAAACTCACAGGCTGAGACAAAGACAGGTCAACAGATAATACAAAAGCCAAGCAAAACAAGGAATTCATTGAGCACTTCCCATGGGCAGGCAGGTGTTCACCTATCTCCAGTAAATCAGGGTTCCACCACAGCTAAAGGTGACTGGAGGCCAAACACCACCATTCTGAAAGTCCCGCCGCACTTCCTTCTTCTTCCCCCAGCTTTATAGGCTGAGTATGATGCCATACGGTCTGGGATATCCCTTGGTCCATGTGGTCAGCAGTCCTGACTCTGTCCCCTCACAGTTCCCTGTGCACCCCCAACCTCCCTGCTGATTGGGTAGAGTGAGAGGCAGAAAAGGTCTCGATGCTGTGTAAGAGCTGCTCAGCAACAGCTAAAACATTCCCGTGTTGTCAACCCTGTTTTCAGCACCAATCCAAAACACAGTCCCATGCTAGATACTGTGAAGAAAATTAAGTCTGCCCCAGCCCAAACAGACATAAGCAGATATTTGGAGCATCAGACCTTTGTGGGAGGCAGAAGCTTGTGCTTTCTCATGTGTATCTGTGGAATAAGTTATCAAGAAATCTTGATATTAACACTGCTACTTATCAGATTACATTCTGACAGTACTTTCTGCTAAAGCATGCAATTTTTCAACATAAATTAGTCCATTATCCTTTAGATGGAAACAAACCTGAGGCAGGTGTCCCTTCTGAAAGTTGAAGACTTCTTTGCCCATCCTACTCTGTATTTCTTTGAAGTACCAAGACAGAATTTCTGTTGAAAGCCTCCAACTGAGACTACTTAAACTGTCAGTTGGAGCGGTGTAAATCTGGAGATAACTCCACTACAGTGTTCGCAAAGGACAGATCCTTCCCTCATCAATTCATGTGCTGAACAGCAGCTGGGGACCACCAATATAAGAGAGCATAGACTCATGCCAGGTACATACTGATGTCAGGGAGAAATGCCTGAGGCAGAATGGCAATAAATAAACAAAAAAGGCAAAGAGACTAAAGAATTAGACTGGAGAGGGAAAAATGGAAGGAGTCAGAAACTGAGAGTGATGATGGGTTTGTCGTTTTGGTGCACCCTGAAGAAACGGGGTGCAGAGGGAACAGGATGGAACACTCACATATCATTGCATAAAATATTTCAACCAAGTGTCTGTTGTGTTGAAATCCAGAATTTAATGAAATTATTTACTTTTTTATTTTGTCCAGTTTTCATCTCATGCATGACCGTTAGCAGTGTAAGAATATGTTGTCATATTTGAGTTTTTTATTTTTTAATATATAGCCATTTTATAATCACACTAAGACACTTCGGACTAAGCAGTTGAACTGATTACTCCACACCTTGGATGTGCTAGAGGCATGAGGTGAAAAGCACACGAGGTGTGCATTAATCAGGCTTGCCATACAGTCTATTCTGTTTCATCGCTTAATTAAATTCCAAACCAAATAGTTTTGGTGAGAAGGTTAGGAGGGACCACTTTTTCAAGCGAGTTTTGCATGAGCTGTCCACAGTGTCTGGGAAAAAAATATAAGATATATTTAGAACAATATTTTAATTTGCAATACTTAACTAGATTAGACAGAAAAAATGTAATGTTTAAAAAAGGAAAATGTGATTAAGAAGCTTAAGTGCACAGTATATTACATGAAAATTCTGATCATAAAGAAAGGTAATATCTACTCAAAATTATAATTTCTGTACTTTTGAAATCAACTCAGCAAGAATTATCTACCCATATCAAATTGTAGCACTTGTCAAAATCAACTGTAAAGCATCTCAAGTGCTCTTCTGAATCAACAAAACAGATGTATAGCGATGTGAGGTTGCACTGAAATGGAAATAAAAGTGAACTAGATGCCAGTCATTGCCCTTAATCTCTTGAACCCAGCACTTAACACAGAGGATACCACAGGTCTTTGGGACACTGTTTAGAAGGGGAAGAAATCAAGACTTGAATCTTAATAACATATGCAAAATAAAATTATTTTCTTTCTGCTGTAGTAGAATCTGCTGTGCTGAAAGAGCACCTTGCCTTGTTCATAAACACAAGGCAATATTTGAAACAGTTTCCTATTTCAGCTTTAGACAGGCAGAAAAACTGAAATATGTGAAACATAAAAGGAGTTTAAATTTTTAAAATAGCAATTAAACATGCTGAGAGGTTCAAAAGTCACTGTCCCACTCCCTTCATTAAAATGTGAAATGATGTTTATAAGATAACATCTTCAGCAGACTGAATACAATGAGTATAGCTTTAAGTAAGATTACAATATTGTTAGTATTTATTAGGGATTTAATAGATAAAAAATGTCTGCAAGCATCTATCCTTGAAAAACAACAACTCTAACCCCATTGCCTACAGCGTGTTTGGAAGTGAGTTCCTCTGCAAATTTGGTATAGCCCACATTCCCTGGAAACACAAGGAAAATGACTGGGTTTTACCTTGGCTTTTTTATGACGGTGCCTTCCAGGAGTGTGATGAACAAAGGGAGAGTGAATGGAGCACAAAGGGAACAATCATTTTCTTTCACCTGTCCTGTGAACTGGTTAAGCCTATGAATTGCAGTTGAAGAGATTTTTGTACTCTGCTGAGGTACTGCAGAATCCTACTGTTTATCAGCACCATACTTGCTTCCCCATTTTCAATTACATTTAGACTTGTAGAGTTTTTAGTAAATTATACCATTCTGAAAATTACTGACTTCACTACTATATATAATGATGGCATCATAGCATAAATTATACATAAAGTGGCCTGTTTTCATCAGCAGCATTACAGAGCTCGCATGCACAAATGAATGTTGAGCCCTTTTACTCTGAGCTGAGAGAAGGTCCAATTGAACAGAAACCTCTCTCCAGGATGGACCAGGGAGCACAAGCCTTACTTTGGGTGCCTGGAGGATTGTGCTCCTGGACTCACAGTGACATGCTCCTGTGGCTCAACCCAGGAAAAAAAAATCCTCACAAAAAATCCTTGGTCTGCTTTTGCTGCTAATGCTCAGAGGTGAACATCAACAGTTTTCCAGATGAAGATAACAAACAGCTACAAATACTTTAGTCTAATTTAAACGTATCTTGGCAAAGTTAATTCAGCACTTCCTGGATTTCATCCATCATTTGCCCCCTTGTCTATAGCATGCAGAAATAGCAGATTGTCAGTTCTAGCTCTTGAGACACAAAAAACAATGTTTGAGACCTTTTGACTTTAGCAAATGTGACAATTTGAAAAGCTTGTGAACAACACTTCTCCTTCAGCTTATGTACTGCAGACAAGATTGAGTCATGCAAGAGAGGAGAGACAACTTGGGATCTACTTTTAATTCCATTACGACCACTGTCACCAATTTTTTTGATAGAAGCTTGTTAACCAAGAGGGCAAGTTCTAAGGAAGAACAAAAGAACTGAGCATGAGGTCTCAAGTTCTGGTTTCCAATTCTGTTAATGATTCACTTTCCAAGTGCTATTTTTACCATTGTAAAGATTACATACATCGAAAATTACTCCAAATTTTCCAAACGTTAAAGTGATTTAGCTAGGTTCCAGAGGTCAACAGGCCTCTGCACAAAACCAACAACAGAGAAAAGAGGAAAATTAAGGCTTTGGGCAATACAAATATATAGAAGTGGACCCAATCGTGGCATCACACACAGGCACGGGATATCAAAATGTTTCTCACATCCTTCCCCTTCTGCTCCATCTTCCATCCTTTCACCAGCATTAGTAGTAGCTAGGACAGAAAGCCTGACTTACTTTCTTCTATTTTTCTCTTTAAAGTGTAAGCTTTGGGGTTTTGTTTTTCTGGGTTTTGGTTTTGGTGGGGTTTTTTTGGGAGGGGAGGTGTTGGTGCTTTGGTTTGCTTGGTTGGTTGGTGGATTTTGTTAGTTTGTTTGTTTTTAAAAAGACATTCTGGTTTTGACACAAAAGTCAAAAATTGGAGGATTTTTGTTGTTGTTTTCTAACACTCCAGGAAGCACTGAGAAATGCTTCCTGTCAACCTTTAAAGCCCCAGTAGAAACATTGCAAGAGAGCTACAGGGCTTTTATTAGACAGAGGTCCTAGCTGTGTCGCAGGGGCAGCTCCAGGTACCCTGGTATGCTCAGTCCACCCAGCACTGATGAAGTTTCATGGAGTGGATGACCCAGCTGGTGCAGATGACTTTGCAACAGGACCCCAAGCACAGCATGGTGCACAGAATATTTGCACTTTTATCTGCACAAAGGGTCATTTCTCCTTTCCCTCTGAAGCCCAGAGGAAGTCCACACGAGTGTGTAGCTGTGCCATAGCACTGGTAGCTCACACTTCTGTGTCAGGCCATGTTTACAGAGAGTTGGAAATGTGCCTCCATCTTTCTCTGCTCTCCTGTGTACGTGGCAGCAGGTCCCAGCTGCCCACCAGCTTATGTTCAGGCTGTGCAAGGGTTGTTTAGTGGTAAGGTAGACTACTTTACAGAGACTTCCATAGTGAATACTAATGCCATTAACTCCATAAGCTTTGGAGACAGTTTTCGGCATGTTTTTTTAATTTGGGTTGACATTCAGAATTCCTTCCCTGCACTGTATATGATGACACTTTGGTAAATGTATTATTCTTTTCATTTGGCCATGTTTCCTTTCCAAACCAAACACATAACAGAAATAATTTCAACTTTCAAGATTATTGCCTGACAAAACTTCAGTGTCTGTGAAAGGCAAAATGACATTACAGCTGTGGTATGTTTTTTTTATTTGGTTTGGATGCTCTCTGAAGTGCTGAGCAAAATTTCATTTTCTTTTGCACCACAGTACATATATTGTTGTTCCCAAAGGTTTACTTATAACATTCATGGCATCATTTTTTTTTCCTTTCCCCCATTGTCATTTCTGTACAGATTTAATACAACAGAAACATGGCTTCCACTGGGAGCTACAGGTAGAGCAGTTACAAAGTTCTCTATAATTGGTGTCTGCCATGGCTGCTCACAGTAAGTTATGTAAATCACAGCAAGGACCCACAACCCCTAAAGGCATGAATATTTTTTTCATTCAGTGCAGAGGATAACTTCAGAATCTTAGTAATAGTCCCCTCCACATCAGGGATCTCCTTACCAGGCAAAGTCAAGGTCTAGGAACTGGCCATGTCAATTTTGCAATTTAAATCCTACTGTTAAAGATGGTTTGATAGGTATTAGAGTAAGTCAAGGCATTGTAGGCAATATTAATTTTTAGGATGCGTTTTCTCCTCATATCCCTTGGAAATCCATCTGCTTCTGTTTATATTCACTGTAATAATTCCAGCAAACCACAGATTTGAATATTTATTTCTTTTTTTTTTCTTTAACAACTCTTTAATTTAAAATAAAATGAGGTGCTGCCAGGATTTCATTCTGAAAATGGAGTAATAATTCCACTGATTTTCAAGTGATGTATTTTTGTTAAAATCACATTTTCCAAGGGATCAAATGCAAGATTATTATTAAATCTGTTTCCTTTAAAATAGTGTTGCAAGTGTGAGAATTTTTTAGCCTAAATTCAGGAAGTCAACTTCTTTCTCCTTATAATTTTTTATTTCTCCCTCAAATCTTGCACTTATGGGTCATACATACCAGTTTATGCCCTATCTATTAGGTAACTGAATGTATCCTTAAAACATAGTAATTGTCTACTTCTTTATCAGGAAAAGAAATTTTCTAAACTAAAATCCTTGTTCACATTTCCAATTTGATTAGAAAACACCCTGATGTCCTCTGGCAAAAAAAAAAAAAAAAAAAAAGCCAGTTGAATCTGATTCTTCTGCCACACTTACCAGCAAGAATTCTGACAAAGAAAAATCTCCTTTAGGCTTGACTTTGCATATAGCCCCCCCAGACTGAATCTTAATCTAATCTAATAACATTTCTTATTTTACCTCCAACCCTTTTCATCTTACTTATGAAAGCTAAGCTCAGCATATGTAGCAGGCTTTCACTGACACCTGCTTTTCTTTATGGTCACTTTTCTTTATATTTTTAATTTTATTTTTAAAAGTATGAAGTAAATGCATACTGCACACACACAATATACAGGCATATATATACATTGATGTTCAGGAACACACAGATGTTCTTGAAAAAATCAGGTGTTTTTCAACAACATGGTGTTAGACAAGGCAGTGTACCTCAAGTCTGTTTTGCAATGCACTATTTTTTTCTTTGGACTCTAACACCTGCCCTGTGTCTCTTGCTGGTATGTGCAGCATGAGTAGGGATACAAGGACATGGCTGAAGCCCCCAGGTCTGGGATTGCCATTGGTTCACCATGCCTCTCAAGGCTTTAAGGAAGCATAAGTACAGTAGATGAACAGACTCCCAGGAGGACCCTGGTGAGGAGATGAATGTGACTTAAAGTGTCTGTCTCTGAACAGCTCAGCCCTGCACAGCACAGCTCCAAAAGTATGGAAGAGTACAAGCAATTAATGCAGCCCAGACTTAGTAAATTATTTTTCCATCAACTACAAAAGGTACCTTCTTGCCCCTGTTTTTCACATCTTTACTAGCTAGACAGGTCAAAGAACAGAAATGTTAGTGGCTGGTAGAATCATCTAGTACCAATTCAGTGGTTCAGTTGTTCAAATGCCTCTTGTTCTCTATCATCTTAGGGGTAAACGTGAGCTGTAATCATCCATGTGTCATGTGTAGCTAAGCTGGATATTGGCAGAAACATCATGCAATTGAAATTTTGCCTAGCCTTGATCAATGGACTGTGTGCTCACGTAACAAAAGATAGCTCCTTCTGGTAGAGACAGGCAACTACAGAAACCCTACTCCTCTATGACATATTCTATATAATTTTAGATTAGTACCGCTACATAAAATGATGCAAATAAACTGTATTTTCACTTGAAAAATGTTGTCTGGAAAGGCCAGCAAAATACATTCATACCACAATGGATGTGTGCATCTTCTGACCTTCACAGATTTTCAGTGTTGCAAAAATTTACAGTTCATTTGTTTATTATTGATAAACTTGTTTAAGGCTACTGCAGTCTCTCAAATGGCTTAAAAATATGAAAACTATTATTATTTTACTTTGGTTAGCCAAAATCAAGCAGTTCTATTACAATTCCTACTCTCCTTTGAGGCTCCTGAAGTTCAAATATGCAGGGCCTGGAATACTCACTGCCTACTGCAATATGAACCCCAATGTAGAGTAAAGAGTACCTGTTTTTCCAAGTGGTTTAAGACACCTAATTGCAGGTTAAGTTTTGGCTAGTTAGGAGTCCAAAGGCTTTCTGTGGGCTGAAGTAATTTTTGTCTGGAAAAAAATTGTTTGGGAACAGGCATAAAAAGAAATAAGCGTTATAAAAATTTTGCATCACTCTGGCTTATGTCAGATGAGTTATGATAAGGAACACTCTGTCTGACATGAAGAATCACATCAAGTTAAAAATAAAATAAAAACTAGAATGGATTTGCTTGTGGGCTGGGTTTCCCCCTCCCTCCCCGCCCCTCAAACTCTGGTATGCTTAATTTCAGTTACTGGAACTGTGTTTTCTACCTCCTTTTTATGGCCTTTCTTATAAAAAGTAGCTGGTACTCACAAAAATTTTGGGACTGTTCAAAACTTTTCACAGTTAATTAGTAATGCATGTAGCAAAACACCCGCCCTACTTCTGGGCCTTGGGGGTTGCCCTGGTTCACTTGTAACTGATTTATTTTTTAAGGTTGTCTGGCACATCTCCACCCCAGCTGCTTCCAAGAAGTTTCAGCTTAGCGTCAGCTGGGAAAGATCAGCTTCACATGCTGACATACAGAGGCAGCCTTAGGAATACTGGGGCCTCTAGTGGGAGGTGTCAATGGGAATCTCTGCTCTTTTTGCTGATCCAGGGATGAAGTATCTGCCATCACACAGGATGTTTTTTTTAGCATTTTCCTTGACAGAATATTCACCTGGTTACTACACTGTGTTTTTCCTCAATCAGAAACAGAAATGTTATCTTTACCAGGTTTGTAGTTCATTGCGTAAGGCTGAATGGTGCATGGTTTTGCAGGCATCCAAACCCACTGTTTATAGCTTATGAAATGCCTAAAACCCCACACTGTTTTATAGTCTGCTTAAATTCTACAGAATACGAAAGAGGATAGAGGATGATTCTGATATCTATGTCTGAATAATGGCTTACTCTGCCAATCTACAGCTGAAACTGATGGTAACAAATCCTAACCTTCTTTCTAGAGATATGTGGTTTTACTTTCTGTTGATTATATTTATTCAGAACTTCCCCGAAAAAAAACTTTCTACCATGTTCCCTCCTTTACTTTTCTTCTTCTTAGCTTGCAGACTAATATTGTCCCTAGCCCTCTTCCCTAAACTTCCATTTGGTGCCCTTCTATCAATTTCCAAGGTCATCTGAACCAAGAGCATCTTATCATTTACACTTACTGTTTTTAAAAAATACCTGAGTCCATTGACAAATAAAGAAAGCATCTCTAATTTTAATATGCAGCACCTGATTCCACTTAAATTTGGAGTACACAAAGCCACTCTCTGTAAGATATAGGTTGGCAGTAAATTCTATCTCTGGGTTCACCTTTCTCAATTTGTGTAGGGAGCTGAAGGAAGGATTTTCTTTTCATCCATTAGTCATTGGTTAGGTTTGATCCAAAGTTAAGCGGATCCAACAGGAAATTCTGTGGTTCTTTTTTTTTTTTTCCAAACTTCAACAACGTTTTTCTTACATAAATAGTTTTGGAACAGCAATACAGAACTTAATTTTTTTCAGAAGTGGAGGCAATAATAATAAAAAACAGAACTGCAAGTTTAGCACAATGAAGAAAACAGGGTGTTGATAGAAAAACAGACCTTTGATTAAAATAATATTCTTAGATACTTTTTTCCCCAGCTAGATAAGCTGAACAAGATCTCCTCAGTTAGCTTTGCAGTATGACTCATTCTAAACTGTTACTTTATATTTGCCTGCACAGAGAAAGAGACTGTATTTTGTCAGGATAGAAGATGAGCTATGTTCCGTTCAGCTCAGCACCATTAAGCTTCTGGATCTAGCCTTTGCTGTCTGCCACCAGTTTTAATACTTAGTGTTTTCTTCCTAGTCCAAGAATTAAATGATCTTTCAGGAAGTTGGCTTCAGTTTATGAGTTAAACCTGAGATACAGTACATCAAAACGAAGAGAAATAGTTGAAGTTATAATCATTAATGTTAACTTTGTCCAAAGAGTCTTTATCACTTGGCATATAATGTGCACCCATTCCTGTTACAGTAATTTCACTCATAATTAAAAAGATTCTTTTCTGTGGAGAACCCAGAGGACACCTTTGTATTGTTTTGTCCTTTGTGAGAAGGTGCACTGAGAAGTCTGGAGACAGAAATCTTGCATATGAACCCCTGGGATGTCTGGCACTAATAGAGGAAGGGAAATGGTCTCCACACTACTCCATTAGCAGACCTCAGGCTGGATTTGGGGGCTGACTGACAGCTCAGCTGTTGTTTCCTTTCAGTTTTTTTCCTCTGTCATTAAAGACCATCAAGGAAGGAGTTGGGTAGAGTCAAATGAAATTCTGGTTGGGCCATATAGATAGGATCCCAATTCTCTGGGATCCTGGCAGAATCCACTACCTGCCTTCACACTCCTAAAGAAACATCTGATGAGAGAAGAAATCCCCAAGCAGCTCCAGGCTAGACTAGGCTGATTGGTAATCTCTTTCCCAAACATGATTTTTTCTTTATGATTCCTTATCCAGAAATCTTATATAAGGGTTTCATTTGCAATAACAAGTTTTTCTGTGTATCCTCATAAAACTTCAAATCCATATTTATTCTTCCTAATTTTTTTAAATGCTAATAATTGTCTGTTAATAGGTGTCACTACCAGTATTGCCTCTTATTGTGCTGTCATTTCCCCTCTTCTTACATTAAATGCAATTTTTTTCTTTTTCTACCATTTTTTTTGATTCACCTAGTCTTTGGCATATAGATCCAAAGTTCAGGCAAATATAACAATCATTTGAGAAATACTCACCAGACGAGTATTCATACACTCTTGTATCACCTGACATATGGTGAACAAGCTGATGAATGACTCAGGATTTAAATGGTAATTACCATTCATCATTATAATAGACTTGCTAATTCATAAATTCTTGGTAAGCCAATTTTCTATAAAAAGGTTAATAATAAGAGTGCAAAAGAAAGAAAAAATAGCCCTAGTGTGATAAAAAATGTAAAAGCTAGAATATCTTCACTAGCACACATCCCTTCTAACGATTGAGTAGTTTTGCACCAAAGTGTAATACCACTTGCTGTACCAGGGCTGTGGTGGAAACAAAGGGAGATAGAAAAATCCAATCTAATTGCTAAAGGAGAAGGGTGAGGTGTGTCATACAAAGACAAAGGAACTAAGACAGTCACACATGCCAAAGGCAGTCAGGATTCCCCTCACTCCTTTCCTAATTTTATAGTACTTGGGGACAATATCATGTTCTCAAAACTGCTCACAACATGCAGGTTAGAGAAAACTGTATAGGAATGTTTCCAGTGCTCCTAACTGGAGCTGTGAGGAAACCATCTGAAGTCATCTCACTGGCAATAGCCTCATTTACTGTTCTATAAGTTCCTCTGAGTGAAAGGAACATTAAGTTGTCTCTGCTTTGGATAAAATAAGAAGAAAAAAAATCAAGGGGAAAAAAAAAAGAAAAAAAAAAGAAAAAAATTTACTCTTTTATGATCGTTATCTGGAAAAGCCCTGTGAACATAATTTACAAATTACGCTTTGGAAAACAGCAATATAATATAGACAGGAAAGAACACATACAGGTAACAGTGAAATTCTATATATCCAGTGCTCAACAGAGCATTTATTTTCCCATTAGATAACGTACATAAAGCCACACAAATGCAAAAACTTCTTCCACCTCTAATCCTCATGTCACGACATCTTTTTAGAGGCCAACATGGGAAAGACTTTACTGCCCCATCAAGGCATGATGTTTCACTGTCCACCTGTATCTGCCTACTCCTTTTATGAGCAACAAATGTGGAGGCTACCTTAAATGACACAGTGGTTATACTCAGATGCTAAAGATTAAGGAGGCTGGGGATGGGGAAAAAATGCATCTGTTTGCAAGGAACTGAGGGACAACAGGAGCAGAGAACAGAAGAAATGATGCATGGAAATTTGGTGCCCTCCCCCCTGCCACTGTTGTGGTTGTGCAGGGCACAAGTTCAAGAGAATGAAGTATGAAGTTAAAGATGAGTTTTTGATAATTTTGATAATTTTATCTTCATTTGGAACCATGCAGGGAAACTTGCCCTTTTAGTCTGTTGCACATTACGTATCAGAGTGTTTGAACAGATATTGGGTATCGAGGAATAGAGAATGTGGAAGGGAAAAAAGTCAACCCAAAACTATTATGCACTACAAAAGACCATACTGGGATTATGAATAATACTAGAATTTACTACAATATACTGTATGTTCAGGAAAGTTTATAATGTAGTTAATCTTACTGACTGCTTTCCTGCAAAATGAACTCTTGTAGCAACAGAATAAGAAATTGCTGCCAAGCCAGGCTCCCTTTTGCACTCGTTTCCTCTTTCTGTCTTTCTTTGTCTCTCTTGCACACATACATTTTGAAATTTCGGAACTGATTTGAAGTTAAAAATGAATGTTAAAACCCAACCTGTACCTCAGATTCAGGGGACTTTTTTGAAATGAATGAAAGTTTAAAGATATGTTTAGAGCTCCAGATTTTGATCCAGCTCCTTAACTATGGAAGCAAAGATGTAAAGCATTAAAATGTGCTCTGCATGAGGACTGCTTTTCAGTGTGTGTTTATATTTGGAATTTTGGATAATATGCAGAAACTATTTTCAGTTGCACTGATTATAACAACTAAGCAGTGTGTAGCTTAAAAAGAAAACAATAAGAAGGTATCTATGCCATTTTTTTTTGTTTGCTTGACAATATATAACACTAAATTTTTGCATAGAGAAACAGATGGCAGATGATATAACTTCAAAAAAAAAAAGAGAATAAATAAAGAAATAGGGCAATTAAGGCATTATTCTAAAAACAAATATTCAGTCCTAAAATTATTATGCCACTACATTTCAAGCTAAATTATCAAGCTAAATGCAAAGTTTCAGAATACAGTGCACATCTCCTCTATTGCAAAAATGATCAAATTAATTTAAAATGACAGTAAAAAAAATTTAACTCCGGTTTCCAGAAAGAGAATACATCAAGCCTTAATATATTTGCATGACTTTTGTTTTAGTTTTTGTGTACGCTAGGCCAAAAGCTTGAAATATATGTTATGAAATGATTAACCAATGTCACTGCATTTTTTGTTTTCCTGGGGATACAAAGCATAAAAAAAGATCAGCTGCAATGGGGAATTAATTTGGAATAGAATTAATGAAAATGCTTTTGTTTGGCCAACTATGCTGTCTACTCTCTTATACGGATCCGAATCATGGGTCATCTACCGCCACCACCTGAGACTCCTAGAACGCTTCCATCAATGCTGCCTCCGTTCAATCCTAAACATCCACTGGTCAGATTATGTGACCAGTACATCTGTTCTAGAACAAGCAGCAGTCACAAGTATTCAGGCCATGTTACTGAGAACACAGCTGCGTTGGGCAGGGCACGTCTCAAGGATGAAGGACCACCGCCTCCCTAAGATCCTGCTCTATGGTGAACTTGCCACCGGCTGCCGCAAGAGAGGAACTCCGAAGAGAAGATACAAGGACTCCCTGAAACAACATCTCAGCCTTGGCCATATTGATCAACATAACTGGTCTACTCTGGCCTCCAATCGGGAGGCTTGGAGACACACCATCTGTAACGCTGCTGATGCTTTTGAGAACGCACGCAGGATCACTCTTGAGGAGAAAAGACAACACAGAAAGAATCGTGCCTTGCAGAATATACCATCCAAGGAGTCTTTCTACTGTGCCTTTTGCAACCCGTCGTGCCTGTCTCGTATTGGCCTTTTTAGCCACCAACGCGCTTGCAACAAACATGGGTAGAGCCCTTCCCAAATCTTCATTCGCGAAGCCTAGCCATGATATATAATCAAAGGATAAAGATTCTACTGAACAATTTAGTATCCAACTTTTATAACTAACCTTTTTGTCATAAATAAAAACACTTTATTCCTAAAAATTAGTCTTAGCATTGGAGATAAAGAGAAAGGGAGAGAATAGCACTGAAAGCCGTGAGCAGTGCATACTTGTAAGATCACACATCCAGAGACTCCTTTGACATCACAATAAGCACAACAGTAAAGCTCTA
Source organism: Lepidothrix coronata (assembly GCF_001604755.1). Lineage (NCBI taxonomy): Eukaryota > Metazoa > Chordata > Aves > Passeriformes > Pipridae > Lepidothrix > Lepidothrix coronata. Next base: position 1,327,456 of record NW_016690243.1, read on the forward strand.
GTAGACTGTAGAGTCACTGAAATGACATGGAGGTATCTTTAGACTCAGTTTGCTTGCACCATGCTTTTTGTACCTAGTTTTTATATGAAAAATGTAATTTTTTTATTTCTAGGAAGAATACATCCCCTTGCTGATCTGTGTTTTTATATCTTGGAAAGATCATGTGAGCAATACAGGGTTTTAGCTTACATCACCATTTCAAGGTTGAGCTGCTACTGCCAAACAGTGGAATATAGAAACAACGAATTGACATCAGTACTTAGGCCCACATGGTTGCCATTAGATGCTTGAAATCTTCCTTTAAAGTGACTCATTTGCTAGCTTTAATGTTTCCAGGATTAAATTTTAGAATTGACCAAATATTTTCCAAAGGTGGAACGCTTGTAACTCTCATGAATTTGCTGCTAACATAAGTTATTGAATTTGATGGAAGATGAATGTAAATGTTTGGACTCAGAGTCTGTGTTGCTCCTATGGAAATTTTGAAAAATGAATGTGAAGTTGTGTGACCTTATGAATACAGCTTTTTCTATGCTTTCACTGTAGGATTGTATATTGCTTTTGATGGCTGGGGTTTTTTTAACAGATTCATATTCTTTTCTGTAATAAGGTTTTCTACTTACTGATATTTTAGAAGGAAAGATTATCATTACTATTTCTATCTGTGAAAATAGTTCTTTTTTGCTCCACAGTGGGTAAATCAGTGTTTTGCCCTTTTTCACGACTTTCAGAAAACCTTATCTTTATGCCACTATGTAAATCTGTAATTATTTCACCTACAGTGTGTGCAGCCCTGCCCCGAAAAGGCTAAAATAGGACAGGAAAAGTTACATATAAAGTGATGATGGTCACCACAGGTATGGAACAATTTCATGTAAGGAAGATGGGCCAGAGTAGAAAAAGAGAGGTTGCAGAAGAAGAGGGTACTCCATGTCACAAATGGCATGGTGAAAGGTAATATAGAACAATTAATGAACATGATTTGTATCACAAGAAGTGAAGAAAACAAGTAGACATTTAAAAGACCACAAGAAATGCTCTTATTAAATGAATGATTGAAAATCTTGAAATGAAGAACCATGAAGTCTGTTACCTATAGTGGTGTATCTACTGCCTTCTGCTCAGAAAACCCCCCAACCATGAGTTTCAAGACAAGGAAAAGTTTGCAAAACCATTTTCACTCTGTCCGTGTCTCTTTAATTTTTACAATTATGCATTGACATCATAGTAAGACTTGGAAAAATTCCTTCTTTTTTGTGGGCTGAGTACCATAGGTGATTGTGGTGGTTTCTCCTACCTTTAACTTCTGATTATCTCTGGTACTGCTAACTGGTTTCTTTTTTACTGGCAGAGTCTTCTGGCTCCTTAAAGCGTCATTGGCACAAGTGAAAGAGAGCCATGTGGAACATTTTTGGGTAATGAAAACATATGGTGTATACTGCAGAATACAGTACTGGTGTTCTTCATGATGTTGGTCTTTTAGTTGGATGTGGCTGTTTAATGCTGATGTGTACATTCTTGGAGAACTGCGGTGAGGCGTTTTCCAAAAACTGCCAGCCCTACACCTTGGTCAATTCACTATGAAAGAAAGTATTTTTGGGTTAAGCATGCATCTTCTTTCATTTTAAAAGGGAACATAGTGTAGATCCGGACTGTCTTCGGCTGCAAATAAGCAACCATTTGCGGGCACATCTTGTTTATTTCTGAGATAGAAGTCTTCCAGTGGGATTTTCTTCTTGCTCAAGGTCAGATACTTTTCACAGTACTCACACCATCTATCAGATTTACTACCAATTGTAAAAATAGCTGTGAAATATAGTTTTATTCTTGACATCTGGAAGAGAGCTTGGTGTTGTAACTGGTCTATAAATTATAAAAGTAAATATACATGCATGAATACTTTTAGGTATAATGCATACACTAAACACACAGTATATGTACCATCAAGTATTTCAGAAATATCTAATATGTTCTGAAATATAAATTCTGCTTTTTTCCCTCACCCCATAAACTGAGCAAATGTCTCTGAGTCATGTATCTGCACTCAGGGTTTAGTCATTTGCTACCAAATCATCTGCATGGGGAAACACAAAGGCATTCACTGCATAAGCCACCTGCTCTGTGGACCTATAGCCACAGACAACAATACTTGTGGCTGGTTTACCATTGTCTCCTTGTCCCTTTTCTCCCATGTAGATTTTTGAGGGAGTAACCCAGGCTCCTCCAGATTACTGAACGTCAGTCAAGAATTTTAAGCCAGCATGGAAAAGGTAGAGAGAATAAACCTTATGAACGGAAGGCTGGCCAAACTTAGTTTTCCCATGGATTAGTGAGGGAGCATTCAGGTTAGGCACATCTGTCAGTAGAGCTCATAATGAGGGGTGTGAACTCTCAAATGGCAGCTGTGTTCTCTTTTTTCTTTCAGCACCACAGGTTAGATAAATGCTAGATGCAAATGAAGATTTCAGAAGAAAAGCCATTTTAGAGATGTGGTTGTCTTGGAAGGTTCTGGATGTCAATTTAGTTAGAAAATTACATAGCAATGAAATAACTTTAATGCAGAAACATTCTTACTACATTTTTTTTTTCTTCTTTTATGATCTCAAATACACAATGGTTATTCCCTTGTGGTGTAAATCTGTAATGCATATTACCTAAGTTTGGCTGACAAAAGACTTCAACAAATAGTTCACCTTGTTCTTGCACTGTTCATCTTGGTTTTGAGTATTGAGTTCACAGCCCATGTTGCATGACAAGTCTTGTGCTTATTTCATCCACAGGTAAAGAGAAATTTCAAATGCAGGACTTAAGCAGAGAAGCAGTTCTTTGTGTATATCTATATATTTCTTCATATGTTTGCAGGAATGTTCCTTTTCAACCAAAGTAAAACAGAAATCTGATGGTATCTGATTACATATTCATGTAGATCTAAGGGATCTATATATAAAGTCATGTTCTATGAGAGCACTGTTACCGTGTAGAGCCTTGAGCCTCATTCTCAAGTGCTGATTGTGCTTAGTGTCCACTCCTGAAAATAAAATTTCTCTATTCTCCCTCTGAAAAAGGGCACCCTTTGTGCTCCTGATAGCATGGTAAATCTGAGGGGAAGAGAACCTCTTAACTGTTCAGAGAATATACACTGCATAAAGCTTTATTTATACTTTCTTCAAAGAAACTATTTGAGCCAAATTCTCCAGCACTTCATCAGGTGATTCATTGTGTTTGACTTTCATGGGCGTCATAACTCCTATTCAATCTGACAAAGTCAGTGTCATTCTATCTCATGAAGCTTGAGTGCTTCTCTTTATCTTCTTGGGACATAAGGAACTGTTCCTAGTGCTCAATTCTTTGATTCTTAAAACCTATCTAAACTCTTTCAACACAGGAAGTGTCTGATAACATAGGATCTTAAAATCAACCTATTACAGTTTTAATTCAAAATGTCTGGTAATCACACCAGCTGATAGCTGTTAATTAGGAGCCATGGCTCCAACGAAGACTAAGCTCTGTGAGAAGTATGCATGATTGTCTAGGTTAGTTCAGATGGTGCTACAGTGATGTTGCAGTTACAGTGAACCACTGAATCACATAACACCTCAGTTGGAAAGGACCTACAAGGATCATCAAGTCCAGTTCCTGTCTCTAGGAAAACCCTAAGAATCTCACCATGTGTCTGAGAGCATTGTCCAAATGCTTCTTGAACTCTGTCAGGCTTGGCGCTATGGCCAATTCCCTGGGGTGACTTCTGGTGCTCAACCACTGATTCTTTTCTGGGTGAAGAAATGAAAGAGTAGCTTGTTTCTCCAAGCTCCAGGTTGTAAAATATATTTGTTTAGATTTTTTAATTATTTTCTTTATTGCTCTTTTAGTATTTTGCGTTCTTATATGACTACAAGAATTTAAACAGAACTTCTAGTTTTGGTTCCATAAAATTTTAAAGAAGAGCTTTTGCAATCACAGTGTCAACTCAAACTTACTTCCTACTGAAGAGCAAACCCAAGGAATGCTTAACTTTTCTGGTTTGAATTCTTCATAAAAAACTAAAGTTTAAATTGGCAGGAAACCTGCTGTTCAAGCTGCTAGTATACCAACATCAGAGAAAGCTGAGTTTTAGCCCTTGGTACTCTGCCAGGTACTGTACTGCATATAAGCAAGATTAAGAGACAAATAAAGAAAAAAATAGGATAAGATAAATTTTATTTAGCCTATGTTCCCCTAATGGATATATTGTAAATAAATAAAAGTTTATGAAGTATCTCTTGAGGCCATAACCAATGGTTTTTCAAAATCTGTTGATTTTCACTAGACAGCAAGTCCCCAAAATGGTAAGATATAATTGCAAAGCACAGTCTTTCTTGGTCAAATGATTGGTATATTGTGGTAGTTTAGTCTAGGCCTTCCTTGGTAACCAGTTTGTAACCAAGGAAGTGCCCAGATTTACCTGGTATTCCGTACGATTTTTACGTAAGCCGAGGTATAAGAAGAAAGGAGGAAAGGCCTTTGCCCCTCTTTCCTTCCGGTGGCTTTGGAGATGCAGGTACTCTGCTGTTGAGTCTGTCGTGTTGGGGAGTGAGGCCTGGTAAGGCCTTGCCGACCTTGGGAGACGGAGGTTGCCGGTGGTCGTTCCAGTGCGACTTTCTGTTGTCCCAAGGAGAGTAGTAAGACATTCTTTTGCTAATTCTTTTAGTTGCTAGATCTTGGGCTATTGATCGTGTATATTTTATTTTGGTTTTGTTCCTTTTTTTCCTTCCCCCTCCCCCTTCCCTTTCCCTTTTCCTTCTGAAATTGTATATACATTTCAATTGTATATAACTGTAATATAAGTGTAAATATATTTATATATATTGCTTTAGCTATCTCTCTCTCGTTTCAGTTCTCTTGGTTTTTTTCTTTTCCCTCGGTTCAGGAGGTGGGAGGAGTTTTTGTGGCAAGGTTTGGAGACTTGGCAGGAAGCCAGCTTCAAACCACATCATATGTGTTTCTGAAGAAATATCCTTATAGCTTACTTAAAGCTCTGCTTATGAGTAATAGGCCTCTTTGCTCATAAGTGAAATAATTATGTACAGTATTACACCATTCAGCTCTCTTAAAAGTTATAGCACCAGGTCCTGATGTTGTAGTTTGGCATTTCAACTGTAAGAACTAAGTTTTCACATTTAATATCTCATCCACTCTGGATCCTAGCCACCTAAAACTTGGCAGGCAGGTTTGTCTGCCCAGATGAGTTTTTTTATAGTTTAGGATTAGTTAGGCCTTTTCTAGCTATAGAATAGCCAAAAAAATTAGTTTGGAGATAGTTTTATAGTATTGTTTTTAACTGCTGCAATTATAAAATTATTCTGTTAAAAGAAAAAAAGGGACAATCTGCCAATTTTTGTAGACTGCTGCACTTTGGATTTTTAACTAAGAAGTGCTTTAAAACACCCCAAAGAGAAACAATGAAATTTAAATATTGGTCTTAGGGATAAGTAAATTCTCCACCAGACTTTACCAGTTCTACTTTACCTAGGCAACCAGAGTGGTCAAAAGAAAACACTTAACAGCAGTTTAAAAATGGCGTTCTGCTCTTGCACCACAGCATGTCAGTCTTGTTTTTGCTGTGCCTTATGCACGTGTCGTCTGTGGGGAGAGACAACCACTCTCAAACTGGTGTGGCCAGGGACCCACTATCAACCATCAAAATTTCTCACAGGCCACTGCGCACCCTCATGATCAATCTTTTAAATAAAGAACCTTTATAACTATGTCACTCTGGTGACCTAATATGTTGACTTCATGGTCCAGCACCATACTGAAGACCAGAGCCTGGGAGTCAAGAAGAGCAAGTTTTCCTGTGGGCCTCACGATGTCGATACAAAAAATTGTCTCTAATGTCATCTGTTCCTTTGCCTGAATAGTCAGAATGGGCCAACCTGAAATATTCTAGACTATCACCAATCCCTGAAGTGTCGAACAGTTTGCATTTGAATTAAAAAAAAAAAATAAAAGGCCTTCTACTTTGTTATTCAGCAGGCAAATCATGCAGATTTAGAACATAGGCATTTTTAATAGACCGGATTAAGAAGAGGATCCTAATCCAACTGAAGCCTATAAAAGTACTTATAGTCAGAGATGTGCACATCACTGATCCTTTGATTCAGTGTCTGAACTGAAAAATTTAGAGGATATGTATTACTTTGTTCCAAAACTGAAACAATATGTTTCAATGACTTCTGTAGGTTTTAAAAAAAAGAATCTAAGCTTCAAAATATGTGGTTTAGAGAATTTTTTTAAGCTCTCTTTTTTTAAAAAAAAACTACATTCAACTTTTTTCCTTAACTCATATCTACATTATTTTATATCATAATTTTTAAAAACCAAAAAAATCAGAATTTATTCCTACTTTCATGGATTTGCAGTCTTTTCCATGGATTTCATGGCTAGGCGTTAGCAAAGGGCATATTTTTAAACAGTCCATTACAATGCTAATTCATTGTCCCACATGTACAACAGTATTTATTCTTTCCTTATATTTGTTCATGCTATCTAAAAATATATGCCCATTTTTGCTTTCTTTCTTCTACTGTATTTTATTCAGAGATATTGATGCTAAAAACATTTGACTGGGAGAAAATAGGTTGAATGGTCTGTCATTAAATCTTCTTACTAAAGTGTCATATTTTTAATTACTTTGAAGAAAAAGTTTGTCATCACGCAAACTTTGTCACCCTTTTGTTGCCATGTTGCTGTTGCAGCTTTCCATATGAACAGAATTAAAGCCAATACTGAAGTCTTGCAGTCAAGACAGCATTACTGCAGTAATATCAATGTCATCATCTCTTTCCATGTGCAAAATATCTAAGCAACATATTTAGTAACAGCATTGCAGACTTCAACATTGGAGACCCTCTTACTTTCTCCCTTGGATTTAAAAGCCTTCTATTAAGAAAGGGAGAGCCCAACTAGAATGAGATTATAATGTAGTCATCTGGTTCAGAGCATTATGCCGTGATTTTAGCAGCATGCTAGAAACTCCCTCTGCTCCTGGGCTTAATGAAATTTGAACTTATTATATGGTTCAGCACAGTTTTTGGACGACAACCAGTAAGTATGAGAGGTTTGCAATTGAAACAAAGGCTTGTTTGCCAGTATTTGACTCTCTCGAGGAAAGCTGGTTGCAAGGCCAGATCCTCTCTTTTCATTGGATATAGAACAGCTATGCTCATAAATGCTCAGCAGCATTTACTGGTGATGGTAGCCTGTGATAGAGCTATATGTTTCCAGTGATATTCTAACTAGAGAATATCCAGTAATGACTGTTGCTGTATACCCATTCAATGGTGCCTTGCCACTATATAATGCAGGATTCAAGAAGGGGCACTTGATGGCTGCAGTGCATTTAAATGTGGAAATATACCTATTGAGTAAAAATAACATACTACACCTTTCTAGGTGTTACTTTGTGTGAAATTATAATATGAAGATATCCTGGAATGTAAAAAGAAAAGATGTGTACCTGCTCACGACAGCTTGTTCTTTTTTTCAGGCTAACATCTTGGCTGTAACATTTGTGCATTAGCTAAATAACATCTCAAGGGGAGCTGGAGATAGAACCTTGATGTGTCCTGATTGTACATGTGTGAGTTTGTGCTCTCAAAGGATGGTCCTTAAAAAACTCCCTGCTGGAAGCTATTGTGCATATTGCAAAAGGACCATTGCTAAGTGCCAATTGAGCTGGTACTGTATACTTGCCATTTTAAAAGAAGATTTCATACCACTTGATTATGTTAAATAGAAATGTTTGAAATTTAAACTGAATTACATAAAAATGGCACAGTAGTTATATGTCTAAAGAGCTTCTGCTATTCTCTCTCATAACTAATGTCAATCCCTTCTGCTAGACAGTTTAATGTGAAATGGTGGTGGAATATATTACAGATGAAGTTTAGAGCACCTTGATATAAAAAAGTCATAAATAAATATTACCTTAAACCCAAGCCTGTGTTTGTATTAACAAGCAAGAACTCCTTTACAGTAAAGCACAGTCCTTAGCCAAAAAGAGACACAATTTTTTAATGTCAGAACTTTAGCCTTCAGGTTGCTCTAAGGTGTCAGAGATTTTTCTGTGCAGATGATAAGTATTTGGGGAACTCAGTGAACTCTTATAATGCAATCTGGAGAATATATTTAGTAGAAATAATGCAGATATTACCTCAAGATCAACTTATCAAGAGAAAAAAAGAAAAAATAATATTAACAATAGATAGTCAACATCAGAGTCTGATCAGAAATCCAAGATCATTATCAGGTAGATGGTAGGGAAGAAGTGAAAGATATAGCATAAAAATTGGAAAATTTCTTTAAAAAAAAAAAAGAAAAGAGATGGGCACCTACTCTACATGTACAAATCTGGTATTTTTATGATCAATAACTTCTGATATTACAAGGACAAAAAAAGTAAATTACCTTCAAAAAACTACTTCAGGATTTATTAATTGAAAGAAATTTGGTAAGTAGTTCTGTGGGAGGCAACAAAAGGAAAACTCAGATAAACTAATTTCACCAGTTGCAAAACATATGCTTTTAAGTTTTCATTTTGAATATTTGTTTTTGTTTATTTCTAATGAAGAAAAAATGCAGGCAAATACTTTTTTTTTATTACTTCAATAAATATCAAAGGGATTTCTGGGGCTTTTTCAAGGACTTTATATTTCAGGTGGTCCAGAAATTCTAAAATGCAATTTTTCATTTAGAGAATGAAGAGAAAAATAAATCTTTTAAACAGCTCAAATAACACTCCAGGGACACCAAATATGTTGTTACCTGTGCAGGAGTATTATTTTATCTTACACTGTGATTAAATGTTGCCCCCTTTCTCCCATTTAATCAGATAATATCCCTATCCCTATCAAAAAAGCAATTGCACTTTCAGGCATTGTCACTCGCTTTCCTATAATGTCACCAGAACAAGTCAGTTAGTAGGTTGGGGTGGAAATGACAACCAGTTTCATGGGCAGAAAGTTCTCATGTGAGTACTGGGCTGCATTCCATGGTCAGCAAAATGTTGCAACTCACACACTTACATTCTAGTGCTTGTATCCATTCCTAGTGGACGAGCTGCACACTTTGACATATCTCTTTGTCTGTTGCTTATACTCCTGAGCTCAAGTTTGGTTTCTAGTGATGGTACCTTACCTACTGGCATGTTATAAGATAAAATCAACACCTCAGGCTGCCTATTCTGTTACAAAATTGAAATCTACTATGCTTCATGGAGCTGAAGAGCAACTCCTTTTAGACTGTATTGAAATGGTATTCTTCCTTTTTATTTATTATCCATAAACTCAATACCCTTAAAACTTCAATACCCTTAAGACTTCATTGTTAAGACCCTGCTGCAGTTTTATTTTGAAATGCACTTTGAAATTTATTTCTTACTTGGCTTCTGTTAAAGCACAAAAATATGTACTTTGAGTTAAATGTTGGTTTTGACCGGGGTCTGGTGTGGTCAACTCACCCATGGGGTGAAGAAAGAAGTGTGGTTTAGTTTCTGTGATGATAGTGCTGGAGCCAGTATTGTAGTGGCAACACAGCAGCCCAAGTTACAATAACTCACTCCTCTAATCGGTTACTCCTGAGGTCTTGTTTTGTAGCAGAATCATTCTTATTCAATCTATCACTGCAACCAGCACACTGAAGCACTTACATGATCTCTTGCACAAGCAAATGCCACGTGAAAGAGCAAAGGGATCCTCTGAAGCACTACTTCTGTCCTGGATGGAGTCAGTGACACCCGGCACAGGAATGCTGACATCTCAGGATCAGAGTAATGCCTGGCTTCTTCTTTTTGGTTTTGTTTGTTTGTTTGTTTGTTTGTTTAATAGAAGGAATTTTGCAGTTTGCACAACAGTTTGCACAGGCCGAAGCAGGAAGGGCACAGCCACTCTCCCAGCTCTTGCTGGTGGGTTGTGTGGTAGATGTGCGTGGCTTTGTTTGACGGTTGGTTTTTTTGGTTTGTTTGGTTTTTTTTTCTCTCTCCCACCCAACTAGATCCAGCAATGGTTTCCAAATGATCAAAAGCCATTGATGCTGCTGCCAGCAGATGTGTTCTAACCTAGACAGAAACCACCAAGAAGAACACATCTGTCCAGGTCACTGGCTGTAGGGAATGTCTGAGCCTTGCGTTGGTACCAGAGGACAGTGTGAAAGACACCTACATATGGTGCAAGCAGGAGAATGATTTGCTCTGTTTAGTGGCAGAGCTTAAGGAAGAAGTGGAGAGGCTAAGAAGTATTAGGGAAAGTGAAAATGAAATAGACTGGCGCAGTCACACCCTTCCAAACCCAAAAGAAGTTCAGCTGGAGTCAGAGAAGCCCTGCCCCTCTTGCCATCAGGCAGATGGAACAGATCAAGTAGATGGTGAGAAATGGAAACAGATCCCTGGTCAGAGAGGTAAAAGAATGCCCTCCCAACCCCCATCACCTCCTATGGTTCCCTTAAAGAACAGGTATGAGGCCCTGGACCTAGCAAGTCAGGCAAATGACACCCAGGAAAAAGATTTGTCTGGAGGGTCTCCCGGTTGCACCCCGTCTATTAGACGGACCACGGTCACAGCTATTAAGAAAAAAAGAAGAGTAGTTGTACTCAGTGATTCCCTTCTGAGGGGAACTTAGGGCCCTGTATGCTGACTGGACCCATCTCACAGGGAAGTTTGCTGCCCTCCTGGGGCCAGGGTGAGGAATGTTAGCAGGAGACTCCTCAAGCTAATTTGGCCCTCTCATTATTACCCACTGTTGGTAGAACAGGTTGGCAGTGATGAGATCAGTAAAAGAGGTTTGAAGGGGGAAGGGGTTGAAACCAGGCTCTCCAGAGAAGAGCCTAAGGGTGGACAGCCAGGGTTAGGAGTGATATCAGCAGCCCAGCTGAAGTGCATGTACACTAATGCATGCAGTTTGGGAAACAAACAAGAGGAGTTGGAAGCCATCATGCAGCAGGAAATCCATGATGTAGTTGCTGTCACAGAAACGTGGTGGGATGACTTACATGACTGGAATGGTGCAATGGATGGCGACGTGCTCTTCAGAAGAGATAGGTGTGGTAGGAGGGGTGGAGGGGTGGCTTTATATGTTAGAGAGTCTCTTGACTCTGTAGAACTTGAGGTCAGTGACAATAAGTTTGAATGCTTATGGGTCAGAATCAGGGGGAAAGCCAACAATGCCAACATCCTGGTGGGAATCTGTTACAGACCACCCAACCAGGATGAAGAAGGTGATGAATTATTCTACAAGCAGCTGGTGAAGGTTTCAGATCACCAGCCCTTGTTCTTGTGGGTGACTAACCTGCTGGATGTCTGCTGGGAACTCAACACAGCGGAGAAGAGGCAGTCTAGGAGATTCCTAGAGCGTATGGAGGATAATTTCCTGCTCCAGATGGTAAATGAGCCTACTGGGGTGGGGTCACATTAGACCTGCTGTTTACAGAGAAGGGCTGGTGGGAGATGTGGTGGTCAGAGGCTGTCTGGGGCACAGTGACCACGAAATAATAGAGTTTTCAATACTTGGTGAAGTAAAGAAGGTTGTCAACAAAAGCTCTACCCCGGACTTGCAGAGGGCAGACTTTGGCCTATTCAGGAGGCTGGTTTGGAGAGTAACTTGGGAAACAGCACTTAAAAACTGAGGGGTCCAGCAAGGATGGATATACTTCAAGAAAGGAATCTTGAAGGCGCAGGAGCAGGCTGTCCTTATGTGCTGAAAGGTGAGCTGGTGCGTAAGATGACCGGCTTGGCTGAACAGGGAGATTTTGCAGGAAATTAGGGAAAAAAGAGAGTCTATCACCTTTGGAAAAAAGGGCAGGCAACTCATGAAGTGTTAAGGAATGTAGTTAGATCATGTAGAAAGAAAATTAGAAAGGCAAAAGCACAATTTGAACTCAATCTGGCCACTTCTGTTAAGGACAACAAAAAGTGTTTTTATAAATACATCAAAAGCAAAAGGAGGGGCAAGGAAAACCTCTATTCTTTGTTGGACATGGAGGGGAATGTAGTTGCCAAAGATGAGGAAAAGGCTGAGGTACTTAACACATTCTTTGCCTCAGTTTTCAACAGTAAGACAGGTTGTCCTCGGGACAACTGGCCTCCGGAGCTGGTAGACAGCGATGGAGGGCTAAATAGCCCCCTGTTATCCAGGACGAAGAAGTTAGTGACCTGCTGATGATCATCAAAAGTCTATGGGACTTGGATCATCAAAAGTCTATGGGACCAGATGAGATCCATTCTAGAGCAATGAGGGAACTGGCAGAAGAGCTCACCAAGCTGCTCTCTATCAGTTATAACCAGTCCTGGCTCACCAGGGAGGTCCCGGATGATTGGAAGCTGGCTAATGTGATGCCCATCTGCAAGAAGGGTTGGAAGAAAGGAGGACCTTAAAGAGGGACCTGAACAGGATGGATAGATGGGACAAATCCAACAGGATGAGGTTCAACAAGGCCAAGTGCCGGGTCCTGCACTTTGGCCACAACAACCCCATGCAGTGCTACACGCTGAGGACAGAAAAGCTGGAGAGCAGCCAGGCAGAAAGAGACCTGGGGGTACTGATTGACAGCAGGCTGACCTTGAGCCAGCAGTGTGCCCAGGTGGCCAAGAAGGCCAATGGCATCCTGACCTGGATCAGGAACAGTGTGGCCAGCAGGACCAGGGAAGTAATTCTTCCCCTGTACTCAGTACTGGTGAGGCCACATCTCGAGTACTGTGTTCAGTTCTGGGCCCCTCAATTTAGGAAGGATATTGAGTTGCTGAAGCGTATCCAAAGAAGGGCAATGAGGATGATGAAGGGTCTGGAGCACAAGTCCTTTGAGGAGTGGCTGAGGGAGCTGATGTTTTGTGTAGGGGAAAGTACCACCTTGTTTGTCAGTCAACAGTATGACCTACCTACCTACCTTTTCCTCTCAATTCCATCATAAAGACCTAAATTGAACATAACTGTTATCAAAACAGTGTAGTTTGTGTCAAGCAATTCAAAGTAAATTAAATAATTTAATTAAATAATTCCTATGAGGAGGGCTAAGGGAGCTGATGTTGTTTAGCCTAGAGAAGAGGAGGCTCAGGGGAGACCTCATCACTCTTTACAACCACCTGAAAGGAGGTTGTAGCAAGATGGAGGTTGGTCTCTTCTCCCAGGCAACCAGCAGTAGGATAAAAGGACATAGTCTTAAGCTGTGCCAGGGGAGGTTTAGTTTGGACATTAGGAAGAGGTTCTTTGCAGAAAGAGTGATTAGACATTGGAATGGGCTGCCAAGGGAGGTGATGGACTCACCGTCCCTGGAGATATTTAAGAAGAGACTGGATGTGGCACTTAGTGCCATGGTCTAGTTGACAAGGTGGTGTTGGATCATAGATTGGACTTGATGATCTCAGAGGTCTTTTCTAACCCACTTGATTCTGTGATTTACCCATCAGGTGCCCTTGCTTGTGGTCTATGAGGCACAAGGGCTGGAGCACTCTCAGGCTCTTTGATTGACAGTGTTTCACTTTGAATGCATAATACTATGTTCTTTCATTGACTAAATGAAATCAGACTTCTGGACACTATTGTGATATCATGCGTCTGTGCTCCAGCCAGTCCCATTCAGGCCATGTAGCCTCTCTGAGAGGTAGCTGGACCATCAGCAGGTGTAGATGCTTGTCTGCTTAGCTGAGTCTACAGTCTGAACTGCTGAGTTTTCTACATTTCTGCAGGTGGAGGATGCAACTCATCTTCCTCCCAGGTAAACATTTTAATCTTAGAAGATAATTTAAAACATTCTACAGAGATAAAAATTAGCTGCAAAAGGAGAAATATCACAAGCTTGGTGCTTTATGAAGACAATCCAGGTATCTTGGAAGAAACTCTTCTTGAGAGTTTTATGGGAGGAATTGAAGTGTGGAAAGAAATATTTCTGGCCTTCTCACTGAGAGTTACAGTTTCCATTTCTGAAATTATGTAAGTAGACCCTTACATTTGCTTTCAGTCCCTGCTACTATTTATACTTGATAGTTAATTGTATTTCAGTATGTTTTGCATCTTCTGCCTGTGTCTCCTTTCCACAGAAGAACTTCAGTTTAAGGAATTTTATTTCCATCCTTCACTGGAAGATCTGTGATTGCCAAAGGAATGCGTCCAATCTTTCCTAAAAGTATCCATGCTGAGTTCGCTTTTATGTTGGTATCTGCCAGATCCTGCCTCCAGGACTACACTTTCCCTGGGGCGTTAGTCTAGAAAATGTCCAAAGAGAGCAAAAGTTGCTCTTTGTGAGTCTACGAATGCTTTAGTCTATGTCACAAAAGTGTGTCTTCATGCATAAGGTGCTGAGAATCATATCCTGTCTTAAGTTAGACCCATGAAAACTCATAAAATCAATGGAGATGCATGGGAAGAAGTGAATAAGTAGTATTTAGCTCAGAAATGCTGTGCATTCATCTGTAAGTTTAATAATCTATTGATAGAGTCATCCTGTCTTCCAAAGCATGCCAACATTTCCTATAATATGTTGTGATTGTGCTGCACTTTTAGCAAAGGTGGGTCGTGTGTTTAAAAATGACATTTGCTTTACTATTCTGCCTAAATTGTGGATAATGTTTTAATAAATGGCATTTTTTAAAAGAAATATATTATTTGATAAAATTATTACTCAAACTGAATTCCATCAAATTGTCACAGTTGTTATGTGCTTAAAAAGCTTCTGCTCCTCTATTATTAAGTGGTAAAAGATTATAATTTGATAAAAATGAATATCAAAATGACTGATTTTTAAAAGTATGTTTCAATAAAATTCAGTATAAAAATTCAAAGCAAAATGTAAAAAAAGATTTTCTTTTTTATTTTAAATCTACACATTTAAAAATATTTCAGTGAACAAATTAATGTTGCAATAAAAGGTGCATCACCTGTACTACATACTCCTCAGTTTCCAGCACTCTCTCATCCACTTATATGATGAGTCATCAGTCCATAGTTACACAATATTTACTTCTTTACTATAATAGATACAGCATTTGCATTGTAAACATTAATTTAAGTGCAAAGGAGGTTGTGATAGTAGAAAGTAAGACCTAGTACTATGCGAACCCTCTTAGTCAAGGTCATTAGCTTTGGTGGGTCTATATAGTTCCATCTCTGGAAGAGCTCTTTTTGCAGCCATAATTGCATAACAGTCCTTTTATAACATGACTAAATATATTGCAGCTGATTGTTCCTTGACATGAATTTAACTGTAATGACCACTCGTTTTTTAACTCAGAGCACCAGAAGACTCAAAACTGCAGGAAACTTTTTTTCTTGTTCAGTTTAAAATAAAATTAAACAATAATCAACTAATGGTCAAGCATTCAAAAGAGGATGGTAAGAAAACCAGGAAATAAGAAGCTTTGAAGGAGTTTAAAATTAAGAACCTGAACTGCTACTGAAAGAAGTTTGCTTGCTTATTAAATCAGCAATAACATCAATTGAATAGAAAATTAAATGAACTAAGTAAACTACAAAAAATAAGAAATGAAGAACAGACTAGCAATGACCCAGAGAATATAAAGATAGTAGTAATTTCCTGAATACTTGATAAACTAACAGAAAACAAGAGTAAAGCTATAAAAAGATAGACCCTGCATATTTAGATTTGTTACTGGTATGATAAGATTCACAGATCACAGAATCAACCAGGCTGGAAAAGACCTCTGAGATCATTGAGTCCAATCCATAACCCAACACCACCCTGTCAACTAGACACACCCTAAGTGCCACATCCAGTCTCTTCTTAAATATCTCCAGGGACGGTGAGTCCATCACCTCCCTTGGCAGCCCATTCCAATGTCTAATCACTCTCTCTGTAAAGAATTTCTTTCTAATGTCTAACTTAAACGTCCTCTGGCACAGCTTATGACTGTGCCCTTTTGTCCTATTACTGGTAGCTTGGAAGAGATAGACACCTACATGGCTACAATCTCCTTTCAGGTAGTTGTAAAGAGTGATGAGGTCTCCCCTGAGCCTCCTCTTCTCCAGGCTAAACAACATCAGCTCCCTCAGCCACTCCTCAAAGGACTTGTGCTCCAGACCCTTCATCATCCTCATTGCCCTTCTTTGGATACGCTTCAGCAACTCAATATCCTTCCTAAATTGAGGGGCCCAGAACTGAACACAGTACTCGAGATGTGGCCTCACCAGTACTGAGTACAGGGGAAGAATTACTTCCCTGGTCCTGCTGGCCACACTGTTCCTGATCCAGGTCAGGATGCCATTGGCCTTCTTGGCCACCTGGGCACACTGCTGGCTCAAGGTCAGCCTGCTGTCAATCAGTACCCCCAGGTCTCTTTCTGCCTGGCTGCTCTCCAGCTTTTCTGTCCTCAGCGTGTAGCACTGCATGGGGTTGTTGTGGCCAAAGTGCAGGACCCGGCACTTGGCCTTGTTGAACCTCATCCTGTTGGATTTGTCCCATCTATCCATCCTATTCAGGTCCCTCTGCAGAGCCCTCCTACCCACAGCAGATCAACACTCCACCCCAGTTTGGTGTCATCTGCAAATTTGCTAATGGTAGACTCGATCCCCTGATCCAGATCATCAATAAAGATATTAAATAGAACTGGGCCCAACACTGATCCCTGGGGGACACGACTAATGACCAGCCACCAACTGGATACAGCATTGTTCCCCACCACTCTCTGGGCCCAGCCCTCCAGCCAGTTCTTAACTCAGCAGAGGGTCCCCCTGTCCAAGCCTTGGGCTGCCATCTTTTCCAGGAGTATGCTATGGGAGACAGTGTCAAAGGCTTTGCTGAAGTCCAGGTAGACCACATCCACATCCTTCCCCTCATCCACCAGGCAGGTCACCTGGTCATAAAAGGAGATCAGGTTGGTCAGGCAGGACCTGCCCCTCTTGCTGGCTGTCTCTGATTATCCAGCTGTCCTGTAGGTGCTGTGTGATCACACATAGGATGAGCTGTTCCATATCCTTGCCAGGCACTGAGGTCAGGCTGACAGGCCTGTGGTTTCCCTGATCCTCTTTCCAGCCCTTCTTGTGGATGGACATCACATTGACTAAATGAGAACAGAAGAGGAGAAAAAAAACCTCAATGCAGCATCAGCAGGACAATTCTGGAAGGGAGGGACACCGGTGTTGCCAGGGGGAGGGTTCAAAAGAAGGAAAAATAGGAAGAGAGATAAAGGAGAGAGAGTGCTCTCTTCCTTTCAACAGCATCGTGGTAGCAGGTAAGCCGCCATCAGCCTCTGGTTTTAGAGGTCTCAGCACTACCTTACCTCTATTTTTAAGAACTCGTGAAAAGCCACTTTTACAGTATTTTTCAGGAAATACTGTAAACACAAGAAGTCTCTCACTTCAGAGGAAAATCAGCCCTCCAAACTTACTGAGTATCTGCTTGGGTTAGTACATCTGCCATTGGACAAGTCCATTTCTTGACAAGATGAGATTAGGCCTTTTTACATATAAGTGATGACTTGTCAGAAAACAGCGGAAAATAATCTTATTAAACATTTATTACTTTACTTTCAAGGAATTCTGCAGTTTGCTTAATTTTAAGGGACATGAATAAGTGTAAAATGCATATTTTTAGCTAACCTTAACTGTAAACCTCAGGGCAGGCTTTCAGGAGGCAAATTCCTTCTTCAGATAGAAACTTGTCTTCCATTAAGAAAAAAAATTTGTGTTTAGCTTGGTTTTCTAGTTTGTTTTGGAAAGTTTGTATCAGGCTTTTGCATTCCATATCTTACCTGAACAACATGGATACTCCTGCAGGAACATGCACATTAACACATTACCTTGAAGAATTACAACTTTTCTGATATTTGAGATTAATTTCTGTATTTTGTTACCTTTAAAAGATGTGCTTCATAATGGTGTAATTGCTAGTCCATTATACCTCTCCTGAAAAATTTTCCTGCAAGAATTTTGTTTTGGATGCCCTCAATATTTCCATAAAATACTGCTGTCTCTTTAGATCATGTTCCTTTCCTTCCTGTAACTGCAGACAGAATATAATTCTTTTAGTGGTCTTTGTGAATATTCATAAGTGACATGTACTCTGAGTTCTCAAATATCGGATAGAGAGGTTTTACAATTATTAGATCAGGGCTTCTCTCAGTTGTACCCTGGGATTAAAATGTCTTTATTTCTGTGCAGTAGCAGAGGAAGAACACAAGATTACAATAGATTTAACAAAAAGGAGATAACTTTGCATTATTTTTCATTCTTCTTTCAGTCTCCATCACGAGGATGGAGTCATGCTGTGACATTCTTCTCTGGGTATTGGTACATGAGAATGATATACTCGACTTTGAATGTCTCGAGTTTAGTAATGTATAATAGTTGAGTTTTACTTCTTTCACCCCAGTATTTTGCATTTTGATAGGCAAGTACCACTTCACCACTAAGGCCCTTCTGCTGACCTTTAACACAGCAGGTAGCTTTAGCAGTGCAATTATCACAATGGGTTGTGGTGTCCTGGAGGAAGTCAGCATGTACACATGTATAAACTGGGATATCAAGGATGTAAAAAGCAGAGGAGCACATACCAGGCAAAAAAAGTCATTTGATCATTAACCCAGTTAAGCCAAAGTCAGTGATGGTTTTGTTGGAAAATCTTGCCTATCCTCCTTCATGCATTTGAGCGAAAACGTAAGAGACTACAGATTAATGTGACCCCGTTTTACTTTCTCTTAAACTACTACAGTTTCCAATTCAGAAATTTCTGCCTACCAGTCAAATAACAGGAAATCATCATACAGGAATGTGATTTACCTGCTTGATGCATAGTTACTAAGTTTGATCACTGGTTTCCATTTTTATCACTGCCACTGGTTTTTACACAGGTCATTGTTTACAAATGTGTGTGCCTAAAGCATAAATGCATGTCAGGGTGTCCATCCTTATTACATAGAACTACCTTGTAAGAGAAAAAAACCCAATATTTCACTTTCAATAACAAGAGGACATCAATAATACGAGTCTCCGTGAGTTATTACTATACTACATTCAGCAAAGGGCAATCAATGTGCACTACCATAAGTAGAAGACAGCCCACCCATGAAAGGTAAAGTAAAACAGACAGAACTGTTTCACCTACTGTAGCTTTTACTACTGCACTTGTAGTTACAACTACTGGTGGTGAGGAACTGCTCTCAAATGTTGCTTGAACTGAAAATGGCTTTTATGACAGAAGCATTTGTGTTATGTGATACTTTTGCCCTTGTAAATATAACTCGGGAAGCTTGGAGGGGCTTTCTTTTCTTTAATGAGTAGCACCCTTTAGAAACACACTTGATACACCCTCTGTGCTTTTGCTTTCCTTACCTTCAATGTTTCTCTTTTCTTCACTTGGTGGCTTTTGTTGTCACACAGTTTGCCTTCCCAAGCTCCAGCCTCCCTCCATCTTCTTCCTAATTCTCCCTCCAAACAAAATAAAACAAAGCTCTGTTCACTATTTTTTCTTCCCAAGACAAGTTCATGTTTTTTCAACATACTGCAGGAGGACAACCTATGCTGATTTTGCTGCTTAAATATTATTTTTCATAGTTTCTGTGTTTATTTTTCCAAATGTGCTAAGAGACCTCCCGATGAGATCCCTTCTTTTCTCTTCACAATATTCCCCTTAGGAATCTGAATGTTGCTAATATCTCTTGGGTAAAATCCAGCCACTGTGTTCACAGCAAGT
The DNA here is from genome assembly GCF_001604755.1 of Lepidothrix coronata. Classification (NCBI taxonomy): domain Eukaryota; kingdom Metazoa; phylum Chordata; class Aves; order Passeriformes; family Pipridae; genus Lepidothrix; species Lepidothrix coronata. The sequence goes on from NW_016690243.1 coordinate 1,347,124, forward strand.
CAAGCTGAATTTACTCCATGCTTTGCAGCTGTTCCATTGTCTCCTTATTACAACACAAGATTCTGTTTGTTTTATTTATTTATCATTTCTAAGTACCAGGCTTTCTGGCAAAATGTTACCATCTGGAAGTTACATGGAAAATGTTTAGCACAGCTTTAACACATGCTCCAGAGTATGTGTATGTGTACATGCATTTGATTCTTGGTAAATCAGCATTTAGGGAATATGGGGAAATAGACTGTGAAATGCCATCAGCTTGTCCTGAGCTATGGTGTTATTTAATAAAATCTCTAGCAATTTCAAATAGCAGAAACTTATCCAAGTCCTTAGTGTGTGCATTTGCTCCTCCCTGAGCTACCAATATCAAAAGCATTTTAAGCAACTATGTAAATGAAAAATGAAAAAAAATAGGAAAAATAGGTATTTCTGATGAATAACCATCATCTCTGACTATGATAAGTCACATTTCCATTCTCTTTATTTTGAGCATTTATTAGCATTTACTTCCCTCAGTTAAATGACGTGTCATAAATAATGTTTATGCCTCTGGGATCTTAGAGGATCTTCTGGTTTTCTCTGGCTTTTCCCTCATTCAGAATTAACCAGTCAACTTCTCTGTTGACAGAGCATAAAATATAGAAATAGGGAAGAAAACTATCAGTATCTATATTAAGTTCCTCGGTTTTTGAGGTATGGGAAGTTACTGAACTGTCTCACAGATCCCCTCATCGCTGCTTGGTGCAACAGGAATTCCAGTTTCCATGTCTGCTGTTGTGTCCCCACGTCAGTCCAACAGAGATCTTCCTCAGCACATTACCCAAGACCATTAAGAGTAGGTCTATCTCCCTGGACAAATAAGCCCTTACATTTATGTTGCATTTCCACCTGTAAATCACAAAACCCACGGGCCTTTGTAGTGACCTCAACTTGAATACCTTTACAGGCAACTCTATGTTTCATGCATCCATTAGTAAGACTTGGAAACAAACAGGAAAAAAGTATAAACTTCTGGTGAATACCAAGTTCTTTACACTATGAATTTCCAGCTGATTCTTCTAGAGTTTTCTGGATGACTGTGTAAAATATACTGATCTTTGATACTGATGAACTACGATTTAGTTCTGCTTCTTCTTCAGTAGGAAGAATAATTTCTAAGGAATTTTTCAGAAATAACACTGTGCACCAGGATCCATTTGAACAAGAACACAGCTGATTATTTTTGATAGTTTGGATCCTCACCGTTTATACAAATCTAAATAAAAATTGAAACATATCTCATTAATTGAATATGGATGTAACATACACCCTTCTGAAGTTGTCTCAATATATGTATGATGCATCACTTTGACTGAATTTGTATTTACAATGACTGTTTTTCCTCTTCCCTCTCTCTAGCTTGCCTCAAAATTGACTCTAATAGTTTAAGAAAGATTATATTGGCATAAGAGCATCCTGGAAACAAAACTCTCGAATTGAGGAAGAAAACCGAAAC
>NW_016690243.1:1351115-1364266 GCF_001604755.1 Lepidothrix coronata
TGTGAAATGTTCAAGGGTGTCAGGTAAATGTTGCTCACTGTCAGTCATCTTCTTTGGTGCTCAAAATGATCAATAGATTAAAAAGTGCAACTACTTACTTAAGATATTATTGTTTTATTTGTAAGGAAGAACTTAACAAATGTTTGATTATTTCATTTGGAAAAACTGTGTCTGAAAACTATGACAATCTGAAAACTTGAAGGCAACATCTGTTGTAGATTTTTTAAAGTTTGTAGGAATAAATCCATTTGTTCTATGTCTTTAAGTAAAGCAGGTAAAACAGTGGATGTTTTGTCTAACACTGCTTACTTGTTAAGAAGATTACTTGAGATGTCATATTGCACCGAAACACCACGTTGGCTTTATTATGAATGCTGCAGTGCAGAAACATCACACTATAATCACTTCAAAAAAGAAATATATTCTGCATATTTTCATCTGTGTTTATAATTCCACTAAACCTCAGCAGAATCAAACCCAGTAGGGATGTGAATGACAGAAGGTTTAATGTTCCCAAGACTGCTGAAACCTGGGAGCACTGATATGTGGCAGAATTGTTAATATGTATAAGGCTACTCATGGCCTGTGACCCCAAAGTGTATCTTCTGGCCTTATCACTTTTCCAGGAGAAAAAGTAACTACTGACGTGCATCTCCACAAATAATTCCAAGGGAATTTGCAAAGTGAAATTTCATAAAATGTTGTACCACTGAAAGAAATCATTTATGGATGCAATATTCCCATTTATAACATTTGTGTACTGACCAGGCACAGTAAACATTGCTTTACCATACCCACAGCCCATTACAAATGTATTTTTTGCTCTCTTACAGAGATTCAGCTTCTAAAGTAAACTGCATATATTTTAATTTCATTGATACATATGTCATACCAATTAAGAAAGGATTTATATTGTAGCTTTCTATTGTACACACTGCTAGGTCAAATGTAGTACATCAAATAAGGCCATACATTTCATAAATTCCAGAGTTACAATACCATACATAGCCATTCCACATCCTGGAAGGCAGCACAGGTCTAACAGAGTGAGAGGAATAAGAGCAGTTTTTGCTCCTGTGAGCTTTGTCAGTGTCGCTCCTCCATTGGCAACAGCAGAGGTCAGTGGTTTGGGCCATTCTGTTCATATTATCTTAACCTGGACCAAGTTTAGATGATAAACAAAACAAATCTCTGTAGCAATTTAAAATAGAGCATATATTAAGGTTAAATTAATCCCTGACTAATTAAAGTTGAATCACTGCTATGAGAAATGCCTTATTCTGCAGAGTAAGGTAAACAAAATTTACATATTGACTACCAAAAATATGAATGAATTTATAGTTAAAAAATAATATCTAAGGATATAAATAAGTACAGATATCTCAAAAAGGCAGCTGGAGTTTCCTATTTTAAGAATGTAATATTCAGTATATTTCAATAAATAATTCTTTCCTGTTTCTCAGAACAGCTTTTTTACTTTATTTGTAAAATTTTCTAGTTAAAGCTACAGCCAATAGTAAGTGCAGTAAATTGTACATTTCTGAAATGATCATTTGAACTAGATTTCCACTTCTATAACATTTAGGTAATAACCAATTTCAGAATATGCTTTCTTATTATAAATACTAAAAACTTTTTTTCCTTGTTCCTTGAAAAAGTGTTAGAATTAATATTAAACACTCATTTAAAAACACATAGTACGAAAATTGATGTTAAATTAAAGGAATTCCTTGCATTAGATATTAAGCTTTAATGACAATTTAAGGGTGAAAAACAAACACTTTTTTATTATGTTATTCATTAGAGAATTATTTCATTTTACATGGAATTGTAACTATCGCCAATTAGACTGCTTGCTTGAAAAGACACTCTAGTCGGGATGTTCTCTGAATTACATAATTCACCATATTCTTACTAATGAAAAGTTTAGGTGCCAGAATACATAATGCAAAAGTTCAAGCTTTATACTTACCATCCTTTATTCATTCATACATAGGATATGTACTTTATTATGTTAATCAAACTTCTACATAAGTCTATTTTTCTGAGTAATGCATTGCAATTCAATTTCACTTCGATAGAGTAGTGCAAGCAATTACATCTATTTCATCCATAGAAACTCATCCCTCTGACTCTTTCTTTATCTTTTTAAATGCTGTATTGACTTACGGTATGTTAGCTGTTAAAATCACACAGACTTACAAAGAATCTTCGTTTACAAATGGAAACTGAAGAAGAAAACTTCTGACTTTTTAAATCTCTGATATTTAAATTGCATTTTCATATGTATAGAAATAGCTCAGTAAGATTATTTTAAGTAATTCTTTAGTTCAACCTTTGTCTTTCTAGTCTAAACATTTTTTTTTATTTCTCCAAAGTTTATCTGGACTTTTTCAATATGATGTATGTCAAGGAATCAGCCTAAGTGATAAAAGCAGGAAAGCAAAGAAAATCTGCATCAGTGAGTATTTATATTGGCAAGAGCTGACACTTCTGTAAAAGAAAAACAAGCACAGAGGCTGTTCATTTCTGAAATGAAATCAGCTTCACTTCATTTCTCTCAGGAAAACATCATTGCATGAAATGATATAAATCAGTATTGATATCAGTAAGCTTCAAACTAGAAGAGACAAATGCACTCTGCAGCACAGTAATTCAATGGCTCCGAGTCAAGTTTACTGTTGTCTCATTTCTACTAATCATTGTAAAAATTCCCTGTGAAATAATTATCCCTAAAACAATCAAGACAGTATATCTCTATAAAGGAGAGGATCGATTTAACAACAAACTCTAGATTTAACTGTATTGATTAAAGGGCATTCAGTGTAATTTTAGTGAATTATGTTTGGCTTTCATTTCCCAGTAGAAATTTTTCTTGTGATGATCAAAAGGTAAATTACAAATTACTACATGGTCTTTTGTGTGCTACCTATATAACACCCAACTATTTCTTTTCAAAGAAACATTGATGTAAGAAAGGACAAAATATTGGGTTTTTTTTACACATGACATCTTTCTATAAGAATCAGATGACTGAGTTTATAGCACTTACCTAAGAGTCTGATGTCATCTTCTCAATTCATTAACAGGGAAATCAAGACTGCACTAAAGAGTCTGTGTTAAAGGAACAAATCCAAGATCATCTTATGAGAATAGAATTAGAAAGATTAAGAAAGTAATATGATTTTTCTTCTTAAATAGGACTAATTTCAAAGGAGCTGTTAACACTTTCATTTCTGAAACTTCCTTACTGGCACAAGGGAGAACTAAAGGAATCAGAGAGATTCAAAGACAATTTAATGTATCTGTAAGTCTGACACCACTGCTGATACAATTTAATTGAGGACTAATTGGAACTAAGAAGGCTAGTTATTTTGTGAACTGCACGTGTATTAGTTCCAGTCATTTTTAATCCGATGTAATGATGATAAAGAGTCTAACTTACTTTGTTTAGTTAATAACATTAGGCCAGAAAGGATCACCTAGTCATTTCATGTTACCCAATACATTGCTAATATAAACAATGTCTAATTACAGTGACTACATACTCCCATGAAATGACCAATTAGAGCATTTGCTGATTCTAAATGTTCACTGTTAGAGACATTTCCACATGCTTTCTGTGGATCACATTCATAAATTCTATCCTAGCTGGTAGGAAGCATAAGAGCAGAATATGTGAGGAAAAAGTTGGTTTTAAGCAGCACAAAGGACATTTAAATTCTCAGACAGAGCTTCCATGCAAAAATGTATCAAATTAAAATGCATTTTTGTTATTCTCTAGGACTACATAATATTGCACATTTATATGCTCTTCTTGCTGAATTGAACAGATCATGCAGCGTTTTCAAGACTCATATGATAAAGAAGTCATATGTTAACGTTTTAATATTTAGATCAACAAACTTAGTGATTTGTATTCACTTACAAAGCTGATTTATTGGCTGTTAATCTGTAGCTGATATGAATAATACCAGAATAATCTCTTTTTGTTACTTTACTGATGAGTCAATAACTGCCCCCTGAAAACACCAGTACAGCATGTTTTATGAAGTGGCAAAATCAGACAATAATGTTGACAGCATGTTTGTTAACCTCAATTTCAAATCAAAATAGCAAAATGCAATAAATGAAATCAAATTGCTTTTTTAATGATTGAATTATTATCCTTTAAGTAATCGTGCTGAAAAATTTGCCAGTTCTGTCAAACCAAATAACAGTATACCAATATGTGCATTACCAGATCTAATTCACACAAAGTTTTAGAAATACTAGAAAAAATTATACATGGTTATCTAGGCAATTTAAATAAAATAAATGCATTTACAAGGAATGCAATTAATGCATATATCACAGACAAATAAAAATATGATACTGAAAAAGTATCTGAAAGTATTTAAATTGCTCTGCAGGTGCCTAAAATGCTTTGCTACCACACGTGTTTGTACTGTGCAAGGTCTCAATCCTCCTACGACTTCAGTGAGTTCAAATGTTGCCACTCAGGTCAGTATGCTAGTGTCAGGTGCTTTTCCTATTCTTAAGCAATGCCCTAAACAATGCTAATCTACTTAGATGAAAGTTTTTCCTTGGAATAAAAGGCAGCATGGCAACCCACATATCTGCCCACCAGAATTGTTTGAAGGAATTAAAATGTAACTGAAAAACCATATCATGTAAATAATTACAATGTGCGAAAAGCTAAAAGCAAAAATTAACAAATCTTCTCTTAAATTATTGGTATATGCTGAATGTGTGCTACACAGTCTTGTCCAGGATATTTAAAAATGAAATATATGATAAACTTTGTCTTATTGTACTTAGATTAATAAAAGAAAGTAATTAAAAGACCCTCACATTTTTTTTTCTAGGAGCTAGAAATTATTAACTATCCAGAAAAGAATCAAAGCTTTTATATGAAAAATCATTCTTTGGGCTGAATTGCAATAAATCAGTAAGACTGTTATTTTTCAATAGGTAATAATCGTCTTCATATAAACCAAAAATATTGTTTGGGATGATTAATATACAATGCCGTATTATGCATTTGGGAGTGTCAATGCATAATTTTTAGTTCTAATGTTATTATGTAATTGAGAGAACATGTTCATTTGCCCTAATAACTACTAAGACGCACTTAATAAAATGAAATGTAATAATACTTGTAATTTAATCTATTCATGGAAGTAATTTTAAAAGTCTAGCATTCTCCTTAATGTGGATAACATTCATAAATTATAAAGTGTTGTGATGCAGAATTGACAATGCCATTGTTTTTTACACTTTGAGATGAATCTGCAGCCTTCATTATCTGCATACCAACTCAGGATTATCAAGGGCAAACAAAAGATAATTAACACCAGAAACAGGCAAATGCAGGAGCTACTGAGTGAGGTTTTTCATTTAATGTAGAACCTTTGGAAACTGGAAAATAGAATAACTGTTCAAAATCTTTTTTTTGTCCTTGCACAAAACTGTTCCAGTATGTTTTCTACATTTTAAATATATTTTTTTTGTTATAAAACTATATTGGCATGTTCAATCTCAAATGTATTTAGTAAATGAATGTGTTAAGAAAAGCATTTTTTCAAAGTACTAAGTGTTAATTTTCTGCAGTGGTTTTGCTTTTTTTTTTGTCTAGAACAGCAGAGAAGTAACTATGATGTGCATATTCAAATTCTATAATTTCACTTGCCCATAGCAGAGCTGTAAATAAGTCACTTCTCCTTACCTTATGGTGCAACGCTCTAGGATAAGGATGAAAACTTCTACTATACAAATTTGATTCAAAAATAAGATATATTTTTATGTTAATAGCTTGTAGGAAAAAGCATATGAGACTGCCTATGGCATTTTTATATGTACTCATAGCAGAACAATAAAGGTTTACTAAATGCTGATATAGTTACAAGACAGTATACTTCACAGTGAGAATTGCTGAAACGTTCCTTTTCAGTTTTTTGCACAAGAAATCTTGAATACAATTCTGCATTGTACTCTAAAATGTTTGCTATAAAACTAGTAATTTCAGAAATTAATCCGTGAAGATCCTCAACAAAGAGAATCTTTTGAATGCAAGGCAAAGAAGCATTATATCTTTGGACTCCTTCTGTAAATGAACATCCTTCTGCAAAAGGTCCAGGCAAAGTCATTTTACAAATGGAAATACAGGACAGTGATATTCAGAGTTTTATACAATTTACAGATGTTGATGACAGTCCAAATCTCCTCCCCTTACTTACGTAAGAAATTCTTATTTCAGGGGAATGTGATTATTAGCCCATGAGCTATCCATAAAAGATTCAACCATTTGTGTTTAAACATCATGATATATTACAATACCATCACTTTTTACATTTTAGTACTAGAAACACCTTTTAAGTAACTAATCCAAAGATGATATGCAAACAGTAGGAGCTTGCTTTTCACCCAGCAGAGTGGGTTGACAGCCCTTTATGCAGGGATGAGGTTTACACACTAAGACAACTTGATGAGTCTTCTTCTATTCCAGAAGGTATAAAGTCAGTTATAGTGGTACCTTCATTATCAGAGTTGTCCCTTATTTCTGCTGCCTGAACCTTTTTTCTCTGGTCTTGATTCACACTGGACAGTGACAGGCATCAGAGGGTGCGTGAAACAGGGAAGCCTTTGTGAATACACTGCCCCTCAGCCAGACCTCAGAGACAGGAAGAGGCTGAGGCCAAGGCCCAGTGCTCCCTTCACTTCCTTGGTTCAGTTCTCACGGCCAGACAAGTATTTAAGCACCTGAAATCCCACAGCAACTGTGTGGTTCATGATAAGCTCAATATGAGTCAACAAAGTGCCCTAGAGATCAGAAGGACACGAAGTCCCCTGGGATCCATCAAGCACAGCACACCTAACTGGTTGAAAGAAGAGATTGTACCACTGGGCTCAGCCTCACCTGAAGTACTCTGTGCAGTTTGAGGCTCTATAATAGATTACAATGTGTCCAAAGGAGGGGAACAATGATGCCAAAAGGACTAGAAGGCATGACTTATGAGGAGCAGATGAGTATATTTTGTTTATTTAGCTAAGAGAAGAGAAGCCTAAAGGCTGATCTCATCACTGTCTACAACCTCCTCATGAAGGGAGCAGAGAGGGACGTGTTGATCTCTTCTTTCTGGTGTCCAGTGAGGGAATGGATTAAAGCTACATAATCAGAAATTCAGACTGGATATTATGAAAAAGTTCTTCACTGAGAAGGTGGTCAAACACTGGAACAATCTCTTGAGGAAAGTGATCATGGTCCCAAGACTCCAACTGGACTTCAATAAATGTTTGAACAATGCCCAGCTTTATGTTTAAATTTTTTTTTTTGGTTTAACTTTTAGGTTGCCCCACGTGGAGGCAGGATTTGGAGTCAATGATCCTCATGGGTCTCTTCCAACTCAGGATACTCTAGGAATCTAATATTCTAACTAATGGGAGTCTCAAGCACTGACTAGTTGTCATTCTAGTTCCTAGATACTTCTGGAAAACAGAGCTCTAAACTTTTCCCATACTCACTTGGGAAGCTTGGGAATTTGGGGAAAATTAAGAATCAAGATGCTAAAACTCTTCAGTGCTATGGGGATCTAATTTTTTTTTAATTAAAACTTCTTGTTTTTTAAGGACATTGGCTTTGGTTCTTCAAATATTTGTATAAAAGCTTTTTAACATAAAGTCTTTAAAATTAAATGTACCATGGCTGGAAAAGATACCATGTGCCTTTGAACTAATAGAGAATATCAGTTCCTTCACATAAATTTATTTATTTAAAAGCCCCTGTCCTTTCATTGAATTCATCTTCTATTTAAATCCCCTTCCCCTGAAGGAAGATAAGGCATACTCTACTATCTGTGAGCTGACTGTAAATATATTTTAGAGAGTATGATACCTTTTTTAATTATGCACAGGAAAACACAATTGAAGTAGATGCAGCTTGATTACCAGGTGACAGGGTAAAAAACACATGGTGCCAGATGGTGGTAGTGGGCATTTGTGGCCTCTGTTGCAACCACTGCTCCCCATGAACCCACCCCTGTCTCCTGAAACAGAAGCAGCAGCCTCTGCTGCTCCAGAGGACATACATAGACCAAACAGATAACGTAGAGCTTCTCCATTACAGAGACATTTCAGTAAAGTCTTGCTTCCACTCTTTGTCCTTCCAAATACCACTGCTATTACTACTACTAGTAATAATAATAACAATAATGAAAGCTGTTTGCTAATCTTCATATGTACTATGAGACTTCCTTCTCAAAAGTTTTCTCTAGATCTATCCTGCACAATTTTCTAAACATCTTTTAAATGTCTGTGGTGTTCATGGTTTTATTTTAAGACTTTACTATACCCCAGGATTTTCAGAAATCTGTAGTAAATAAGAGCTTCATCAGAACAAAAGGAGCTTCTGCAAGCAGACAGGGTGCCTGTGGAAAGGACTAGTTTCAGCTGGTACATGAGGGACAATGAGCTACTTTTAGGTCTATATGCCTAGCAAATTTTCCAGAACTCTTGGAAGAAAGAAGAGAAAGTTTGAGAAGATTGGCAACAAGTCATTAAAACTTGAAATAAACAACTTCAAGTGTATCAAAGGACTAGATTTATCATATACTGGATACAGGTTGATTTTTCTCCCTTGCAGGAATATTTATGAAAACACATGCACCACAAAACATGCATCCACAAACCTATTGCCTAAGGATGAAATGATAGTAGATGATAACTCTTCCAGGAAGAACTTCCTTTGTGCATTTAAACTCAGTGGTGACCTTCCAGCACTGAAACAATAAAGAATTTTCTATTTCAAGTTGGGCTATATGTGATAAGGAAGCACCAAATCCTAACATTTACCCCTAAGATTCAACTTCTATTTATAGTGATCAGAATAAGGATGAATATAGTGTCAAAGTGTTTCAGCACCTCAGAAGTCTGACCTAACACCTGCAGAATCCTTACAATATGGAAACGATTGGAGGTTTTATGCCTTTGTGCCCTAGAGATGCCATAAGTGCTTCCTTGGCTGAACACTTGATGAATGCTATGTTGTGGCTGCTTCAGAAATCCTTTAGATCTCCTTTCTGTCTTTAGTTTTGAGATCCCTCCTAGAATACATACCCCTAGTATGGGGTCAGCTTCAACATGCGGTCCTTCTTGTGTTACAACTAAGAACTGATGAAAGTCAGAAAGAAATAGGTACTTTTCCTTTGATTGTCCTGGATGAGATTATGCTTCTGTTTTTTCAGGGCTGGGACTTACTGCTTGAATAATTGCAACATGTGCCAGATTTCCAAAACTGCCCGCCTAATGACCATAACTGCCAAATATATGCAGAAACTGCAGGAACAAAGAATGGGTAGGTAATCTGCCTGTGTGTGCAATTATAGTAGCAGTTGTCCATACACGTTGCATGAATGTAGTTTTATGTATGCAATTATGGAAATCAAAGCCTAAGCTTGTACTGACAAATGTAGATACCTCCCTAACTGAAAGTGATGCTCTACTCTCTACTTTCAACTGACTGAAGAGCTTTTAAACTTCTTTTACTACATTGATTCTTCTAGCTGTCCATGCACACTGTGTCTTATAATATTATTCAATTGATCTGCAGTTGCAGGGGCCAAAGTGGATCTCTAGAAAGAGGGAGAATAATTGTCCAAATTTATCAGTCATGTCAGATAAATGTCTATAACTCAGAATGAACTCTTGTGAGTGGAGCTGGAGAAAGGAGTAATCTGGAACTCTTTTGAGTATCTCATTGATGTAAGAATAGAGAGACGAAGCCCTTGTTTGGTGGTCCAATTGTTCAGTGAACACATACTGTCAAAGTTACTGAAGCATATCCATTAATCTGCGTGCTACATGCTGAATAAAGGGATGAAAAATGCTTGATTCAAGCCACAAAATGATTTATTTGAGTTACAGCTGGTGGGGTTTTTTTTTCAATAAGTTGTGAACTGCTAGAACATATTTGTGTCCAGAAATTCTCAATCAACACTTTGTGGAACTCTTTGTGCACATTTAGGTTGCAATCTGAAAGCGAATTTGAAGTCTGAGTAATGTAGCTAGAAATTCTGTATTGAGTCTGTCAAGTACTTGTCTATGGACTCAAAACAAAGTTTGAGTATGGAAAAATATGGCTTGCTTGTGCCAGTACCTTTGACTTAAAGAAGGTAATTCTGTCACTCATACTCGTGAGCCGTTTTCAAAAAGAATGCAAAGTATTAACTCATCTCTCAAGAAAACAGGGAGGAATATCAACTTCTATACAGAAGTATTTAATTACAATGTTACACACAATTTCATTGTAACATCACATCAGTGTTTCCCCACAAATACACTTGGGGGGAAGGGAAAGGCAAAAAAGCTCTAAAGGTCATGATGTTCCTTAGTTTATTAATTCTCAGTTTTTTTAAAAAACTTCTATTTTAGATAGATAATGGTGGAAGTTACACTTCAAACTTAACACGTTTTAACTCAAATGCTGATGGCTCAAAGGTGATATGGTAGTTAGTGCCTTTAAAGACTCTGGACTGAGCATCTCATGTTCAAGTATTTATCTCCAAATAAAATAACAGACCTGAGGATGAAGATATCTACCAATGCTATTAGGATATAGGAAGACAGGTTCCTAATAGTTTGCTAAGAACACTGTTTTGATTTTTGACTACAACACAAAAAAGTAACATTGTTACTTTTATCTTACTCACTGTTAGAAAGTCTCTTCATTAGCAATCATTATGGTTTGCATGCTTCAGTTTACATAACAAGCAATAATTTCATAGTTCCTATGAAAGGCACATATCTCACTTCTCTATTTATTCAGTACTAGAGATAGGTATTGTATTTCTTTATTTATTATTTACCTCCAAAAAATAAGTAGGTTTAACAATCCAGATCATATTCCAACTTTAGATTTTCATACTACCTGACCAGGAAAACAATTGAGACAGTGTGGCGGAACCCTTTTCAGTTTAATGAGAGACAATATTGATTTCCTGTGCTTCCGCCTTGTTCTGAGGTATGGCAAAAGATTTCCACACACCAGATAAGACCAGGCTTCTCTGTGAAGAGGGATGATTCACCTTCCCCACCTCCCCTGGAAGAGGAACTTGAACTGGCACCATGTGCTTCCCTGAGGGATCAAATGTGAGAAAAGACTGTAGCATAGCTGTGCCATAGGGTCTACTTTCCAGCACGGAATTCAGAATTTTGTTTAAAATCCTGTGATTTCTGCCAAGACTATTAGGAGAGTGAACCATCTCCAAATAAAAACTATACCAAACTTGCAGGCTAAGGAAGGAGCAGGCCAGGCAGTGTGTTCAGTATTCCTACCTCGGCCCAGGAAGGCACCTTTGTACACTGAGGCCTATAGTCCAGAACCCCTGCTAACAATGGGATCAACTGTTCCTCCTTGCAGCTGAACTAAATTCAGAAGATTCAGTAGTGATCTCCCTGCCTATCATTCACTCTGCCATGTTCTGTCCCCTTCTCTACTTGGGCAGGTTCAACTTGGGATGTTATGTGGGAGTATCCCACCCAAACAGCCATAGGCTACTCTTCCCCATTTGCCACCAGTGCCAGGGTACAGGGAAAGATGACAGATTGTCAGGGCCAGGGAGAGCAGAATGACAGAGTAGCCTTTACCTCCAGTGTGCTTATTGCTGCATATTACAAGAAATTATATCCTGCCTCCTCCTCTGGAGACACACTATCTTCAACGCTGCTGATGCTTTTGAGAACGCACGCAGGCTCACTCTTGAGGAGAAAAGACAATGCAGAAAGAATCGTGCCTTGCAGAATATACCTTCTAAGGAGTCTTTCTGCTGTGCCTTTTGCAACCAGACGTGTCTATCTCATATTGGCCTTTTTAGCCACCAGCGTGCTTGTAACAAATGTGGATAGAGCCCTTCCCAAATCTTCGTTCGCAAAGCCTAGCCATGATGATGATGACGACATCCTGCCTGCTGTTCAGAGAATGTTTGGCTAAGCTTCTCAGGAGAGGGAGACTCCTTGCTTCTGAACACCAATCAGCCTCACAGGTGCTCCAAGTGCTGAGTTTGTCAACTCCGGCAAAAAAGGAGTCTGTGTTTGCATGCAGAAAGAAAACTCTTGAGGACAAGAGAAACTTTAAAGTGAAAACTGAAGAGCCTCTAGAGTGAGGCACTTCCACAGTTAGGCAAATGCTGAATGAGGATTGCAACCTTGGATTTAAGCATCTAAATTCCTTCTAAGTCTTGGATCAGTTTCTTAAGTCCTTCTTCAGACCTAAACCAGCACTACTTAAGCTTTGGCCTCTGTCCCTCAGCAGAGATGGGGATGAGAGGGGCATTCCGCACAGCAGCTCTTGCCACTTGCACACCAGCTCTTTCCTGGCTCCAGTGCGGCCAGTTTGCCTTCTCACAGCAAAGGAGATTCACCATTTTACTATGATCTCTGGAGTGGTCTGCTTGGTTTGATCAGGTCCTGAAGAGCAAATCTGATCACAGATCTGTCAGTAAGTTTACATTACAAATTAGCTAATTGGGTTCTAAAGGATTTGTAAGGAAAACACTTCCCACTCTACTAACAGCTATGGCACACACTTCAGCCTCTTTCTCACTCTCCTTTTTTAATCTCTGAAACTTATTGGTTGAAAAATCATGTAGAAATGTAGCACATACACACACACATAACACACACACACAAAGCCCCTAGCACTGCTGCTCTTTTAGTGCCTGTGACCTTGAAGCCGTGATGAGCCGGGGAGATGCTACAAAATGTACAGGCTCCACCAGATGAGGGACTTTGATGCTGGGGGGAGCTCTGGGGTCAAGCGCAGAAAGGGGAAATAAATGGTAAAATCACTGTCTCTAGACTCCTCAGATAAAATGGAAACAAGCACTTGGCATTTTCAGTGCTGACAACCTGGCTTGTTTGTTCACTCTAATGAGCACTCTGGCTCCATTAATGAGCAGACTGAATCCATTATCATCATCATTTCAAAAGGCAGCGTGCCACTAAATAGCTTCCCATATTAGCAGGCATTGCCCTTGTTGTTCCATTTGATCAGCAGTGGCAGCAGGGAGCCCGCTGTACTCCCACTTTTTTCCCCTCTCTTCCCCCCCCCCTTTTTTTCTCTCTCGCTCTTTTTATTTTTTTTTTCTTTTCCCCTC
>NW_016690243.1:1364480-1488692 GCF_001604755.1 Lepidothrix coronata
AGCGGAGGTTTTATTTTTGGTTTGGTGGTTTTTTTTTTTTTTTTTTTTTTTTTTTTTTTTTTTTTTTTTAATTTTAAGGCACAACCTGGAAACCTGGGGAAAATGGGACTCTGGCTGCTTTCTAGCGACAGCACCTTTCTTGAGACATCAAAGAGCCAATTAACTCCGACGCAAATTGGGTGGCGGTGCTTACACCGGGAGGCTGTTGAGGGCAGCAAAGGCTCGCGGTGCAGCCGCGGCTGCCAGCAGCGCCCTGTGCATGTGCCTCTGCCTGTGTGTGCGCCCAAGTGTGTGTGTGTGTGCCCGAGTGTGTGCGTGTGCGCGCGCGTCGCCTTTTTCTTCTCCCTCTCTACTCTTTCTCTCTCTCTCTCTCTTTTTGAACTGCGGCTCTTGAATGCGTGCCATTCTTTAGACTTTCAGTCTGTTAAAGGATTTTAATTAGGCCTTGACTCCACATCACCGTGGGTGCCTTTGTGGACTGGTGAATGGTACAAGAGTAGTGTGAATCCAGCCCCTATCCAGCACTAGGCAGCCGTGTAAGAAATACTCTTCTAGCCTCAGACGTGCCACTTCAGTACAGCCTGTCTTTTCACTCCCCTTCCTTCGCCTTTTGTGTCTTTTGAAATTATTAAAATGTTAACATGACTGCAGAGCCTTTGATATTTAAGACAAAAGAGGAGGAATTGCAGGCAAGCCAGGCATTCAACAAACTGCGAATGGGAAGGGGGTGGGGGGTGGGAGGGGGTTAGCAAAGCTTTTATTCCCTTCTTTTGCCAGCTTTTCCACTTCGAGGAATTACTCCTTAGCTCCTCACCTCTCTCTGTAGGTATATGTGTATCGAATGTATGTGAAATAAAACGCAAGCAGATCTATAGATGAATTTCTAAAGAGGGGGACTTTAAAGACAATAGTGTTTGCACTTCCAGGTTTCAAAGGCGCGTGTTTAATTACTGACAAATGCAGGTATCAGGATGTCTAAGAAGAACAAAGAGCTCGATATTTGCATTTGAATTATTATTTTTCCCAAGCAATTGATTCCCGCCGTTGTTACCCAGACACTGTCCAGGGGAAGAGAGAGCCGGCCCCCTCCTGAAGCCGTATGTGCTGGTGGCAAACCCTTGTGCGCCAGCGCCTGCGACCAGTTCCTCCCCATCCCCCCTTTTTCCCCCCTTCCCGGAGACAGGATTTCCCCCAAGTGCTGGAGATCAGTAACTTGTATGTTTAATTCATTTCAGAAACACAGGAAAGCAATTTGCCAACGCGAAGCCTCGGGAAGCCCCGACCATGCGGTGCCTCTCGCTGCCGCGCTGCCCCGCGGCGGCCGGGCCCGCTGCGCCCTTGCCAGCGCACTCTCCGCTCCGCTCCTCTCCCTCCGCGCCGGGCCGGGCCGGGCCGGGCCGCTTGGAACTGCACCCGTCCTGAGCCGCTGCTCACGGAGCTCGGAGCATGCCGCACACGTGTGGAACGTGGCGAAATAAAATCAGCTCCTCTTCCCCCCCCCGCCCCCAACCGAGGTTTATTCAGAATTAAAGTTGCCCCCTGCCCCCCTTTATTTTTTTTTTCCTCCGTCCCCTCTCTCGAGCGGCAAATAAAGCTCATTTGCATGTCTTTGCAGAAAGTTGCTGCCGTACTAGAATAGAACCCGGGCTTACCTAGTTTGGCAGGGCATGCAAAGTAGGATTGGCTGGATCAATTAGAGAATTATCTATTTATGAAATGTCTAGCTGCAATGAAAAGAGCTGGTACAATTATGAACTGTTGTCTTGACAACTGGGAAGGACTGATTGGATCATTTTATCAGTAGGGTTGCTGATTTCAAAAGCAAACTGCCGAAAATAGTAAGGGACTTGGGCTTCAAAAAAGGGATTTTTTTTTTTTTCTTCTCCGTCTTAGCTAGTAGGGGAAAACGTAAAGGGGGTGGGGAGAGAGAGAAGGGTCTCGCCAGGAAAAGTCTGTGATGCAGATTTACTGGCAAAAAGCCAGAGTTGCTATTGTAAATTTCCTCCCCGGTTTCAATGTCAACCCAAGCTCGTATTTGAACCCGGAATCAGGGCAAAAGCATTATCACTCTGTCACTTTGTTGCCAGAAGTGGATTTTTTTTTTTTGCTAATATTTTACTGTTACATCTGACAGGATTTCACATTTTCTGTAGCCCGCCTTTAGTACGTTGAACTGCCAGACAGAGAAATTAATACCCTGAGTGACTGTATTTTAATTAAGCAATTTCATGCAAATTACAAATTTTAGATTGCCAAATAATATATTGCATAAAAATTGTAGGCTGGCTGATCTGATATGCATGGAGTATTACTCTTCCAGGCGCTGTGCATACATGGGAAAATGAACAAAAATGCTAATTTCCAATCTACTATGCAAACGGAAAAAGATGCCTATTTAGATACATATGCTTTCCTTAGGAAGGGTAAACAGTTCTTTAATTTAATATAGCTGACACTTGAAGATGTATTTTTCTCTTTTACAGAGATAATTTTTGCATTGAACAAGTAAATGAGAATTCGAGTAGAAAACATCTTGTTAATGGCGACTAATAAAAACTAATATTGCATGCAATATAATGATATTAAACCTTGTAACTGGTACATAAAGCAAGATCATTCCTATTGTTGCTCTGTCAATGAACATCAAATACGCTCGCATATTAAACACATACTGTCCGACCGGGGATGCTGTTAACCCTGTGCATGGCCGGTTACCGAGCACCTGGAAGGGAGGAACGTGACACGATTTAAGCAGCCCGGACGGGCAATCGCCGCCCTCGGCCCTCGCAGAGGAAGAGGAGCGGGGTTTTTCCCCGCTGGCCCGGGCAGAGCAGCCGGGAGGCGCGGGGACCGCAGGGCCCGATGAGGGCGGGCGGCGACTCCTTCGGCAGGGCCTCGTCGCCCCCCAGCCGGCGGCGACCGGGCACAGCGCCCCTGCGAGCGGGCCGGGCCGGCGGCGAAGCAGCCATCCCCGCACCCGCACACACGGCTGCTCCGGCCGGCGCTGGCCAGCCCCGCAAGTTTGCGGCTTGAGGTGCAGGCGTGTGCCTGAGAGGGGACGGGGGGCTTTGCTCGGGGCCAGCAGCACAGAAGTACCACCCGCGGCAGAGCTCCGCTCGGGTCTCAGTCTCTCTCTCTCAGACAGCGATCCGAGGAACAAGCAGCTACAGTTCCACAAAGCCTCTTATGATAAAACTTGGTACGAGCCCTGGCACGCTCTCCTGAGCCTTTTATCACCGGGGATACTCACTCACTTGGGCTGAACCATCAGGGTTTGTTCCTGGTTTTGCTTTGTATTTTAACGACTTGATTTCCCACCACCCTGAACAAATATCGGAGTCTCTGCAGGAATCAGTTGAGGCTTCCCAGATGCTGTTCACAATTAACCTTGGTGCAAATTCAACATTCCCAAGTACAGTACTTACGGTCTTATCTCGTGGATTGGTATACTTGAAAGTCCTGAGCATCTTGGCTTCAGTGTGGAAGTAGGCTGAACACAACAGGTCTATAGTGTAGAGCACCGATTTGAATTTTAACCACACTGTTTTAACCAAACTGTAGTTTTTCCCTCTTTATACTTTTGTTTTGGTTTGGTGGTTTTTGTTTTTGTTTTTTTTTTCCTTTATTTTATTTTTTTTGTTGTTGGGGGGGCAGGGGGTGGGAAACAGTAAGTAATGCACACACACATGCACACACAATTGCAAAGCATAGATACTTTATCCCTGGAACTAGTGTATCTTCTCTTTTTTTTACCCTCAGGATGTAGACACTGAGTTCAGACTTTGTGCAAGAGTCCAGTTGCTCTTTTCATTGGAAAAGGAGGATTGATTGTTGGGGTAATGTATTATTCACTATTGGCTGAGTATATTTTACTTTACAAGGCTTCTGCTGCTGTTGTTGCCAAGTTCTTCCAAATTTAAATCAGGTTTGGATTTAGGTTCTCTGAGATGCTTATTCATGTTCCATGATAAGAAGAGAATTATTTATTGCCATGTTCATTCCCTGAAATTCATGAAAACAATTAAGACATCTGTGTGCATAAGTTAATATAGAATTTGAGCACAATTTTTGCATAAGATTTTAGTGGAAGTGTCAGTGTGTCTTTGGTAATTTATGGCAAAGACATAGTTCAGATTGTTGGAAGTAGGCAAAGTCCAGAGACACCAATATCAGAAAAACATTTTTCTACCTTACAGAACATGGGGGTAGGACACATGAAGATCGTTTGTAAACGGTTGCAGCAAGGCTGTGTTATATTTTCAGTTACACCAACATTTATTTGTCCATATTAGGCAAGCATATTAGTTTTTGAAAGCAGTATTTGTTCCTGAATTATTGCACAGTCATACAAATTATTAGAGTTTTATTGTCCAAATTCAGTTTCATTACTGTGATCCATATGCTCTTTCTGCTTGCAAAGCAGAAGAAATTAACCAGAGCTTTCTAAGCAGAATTATCCCTGGACATCACCGGAGAATCTTCTTAAAAACTGATGGTACCGTGGCCAATAGAAAGTAGTCTATGTGTGAAGAGAAATATCTGGATAAACTGTAGCATCTTCTTGAAAAAACCTCAACCATCAAGCAGTTTTGCTCTGCAAACAGTTCCTTGCAAATAACATAATCAAAAAAGTTTGGCAATTTTCTTCAGAAAAGAGTTAATGGTAAGTTTTTCTCTTTGTTTATTTTTAATCAATAAGACAGTTTCATTTTGGATCAAATAATGTTCTGGAATTTCTCCACCAGCTGTCAATAAGTTTGTTGGAATGATTACTGTTTCTTTATTCAACCAGCTTGAGAGTTTTCACTGTTGTGGTATTTGGCAGGGCAAATATTTTCAATATCTGCAAGTGACCATCTTATTAACTGTGAAAAATTTCACTTGAACAATAAAGAGTGTTCTGCCAAAGAATTACAGCAAGTTGTTCCAAAGCACGTTACTCAATCAAAAATCTTGGGCAACATTCATATGACCTTTGCCTGCTTTCAAAATGCAACATTAATGTATTTTTTTCCACCAGAATTCTCTATTGAGTAATATGGGTTGGTTTTTAAAAGACAACACAAGAGTTATGTTGTCTTTTGAAACAGTTATTATATTTGTGATAATGATATTTAAAGGGATTCACCTTGCAACCTTTACATGCACAAGCAGTTAACTCTTACTTATATAAGGACAAATAGGGCTGCTTGTATGTATAAGGATTGCAGGGTCAGACTCAAAGACCCCAAATAAGACAAAGCCTTTAAGAGTAGAAATTAGGTAGGTCTTTTGCTGAATAGAGCTGGAGTTCTGATCTGAGTCCATAACTGACATGGCGGCTGATGCTCCTGGAGTTGAAGGGTTTTGTAGGAGTCCTACTTTATGTTTTCAATGCAAAATGAGGAAAGTGTTTGGAAAAAGGTGATATGTGAGAAACAAGAAGATAAAAATGTATTAGAAGGTGAATACAGGAGAGTAATAAAGACATTTCAAATATTTCAGGTAGAGCTCTCCAGGGTCGAGGAAAGCTAACCAAGGATGTTAAGCTTCTTGTGAAGCTCCTATACACTAGGATTTCTTACAATGAAATTTTTGCCATTGAAATCAAAGCTTTTCACTGAGATTAATTTGTTTGTCAAAACTTTCCCTGGGAAAGCAGCTTCGGGAAAGGATTTCAGGACTGAAAGAGATAGAGCCTTTCATCATAGCACCTTGCTATAGGCAGACCAGGGTAACATCTGATCTACAAGTGGAAGCAATTTTGATCTATCACATTTGAGATAGGTGCCCTAATCACCACTGACTCACCTCTGCTGCACTTTTTTTTTTTTTAAATGGGAAACAAATGTATTTTCATGAGGAGCTGAAAAGGTTTCAGAAAATTTCAAATGTTTCATGCAGAGGAATTCCTACTTTCCTGCCAGCCCTTCATATATGATTTGGAAATTTAAAGGAATGACATGCTTACACAAAAGTTTGTCAAAAGAGCAAGATATGGTCACTGTGAAACCGGCAAAATGTAGAAGCAAATGCTTTCTATTTGAATGGTTGAGTTACTGAAAGTTTAACAAATTAGGATATAGCTTTTACCAAATTAAAATAAAATATGAAATAAAAATAAAACAAACAAACCCCCAAACCAGAACAAAAATACCAAAACAAAACAGGAACGTTAATTGTCTTATATTACAGAAACAGTTCGGTCATTAGGTCAGTATTTCCATTCCAAATCTGTTATCCAGGGATGTATTACTTAGCCATAAACATTCATTCAGAACTGCAATGAGGCATAGCAATGTATCAGACTTGACCGTATCCTTGGATAATTTGTAAATGACAGAAAGGCAATTGAAAAAAGGTAATTAATTTTTGTACTCTTTCAATTCAAAAGGTAACTCCTGCTGTTTAGGCAGATAGCCTACGTTGTTGAGGAGTGTACTTGTGCCACCTAAGTAGAAAACCAAATATGAAATAACTTTTTCATCTCCTGCAGAGACTCAGACTGACGTATATCTACTGTGTTAAAAAAGCAAATATTTATAGAGTCATTTTTTTGCATAGATTTTGAATAAAATTCAGCTATTCTGAAAGCTATATCCCTTGGTGACGTCAATAGGGACAATTCTGCTCAGCATTCCTTTTATATCTGTGTTTAGGAGCTAAATAAACAAATTGTAATAGTATTAGGGATTATAAACAACCAGAGTATAAGAAACCCTCATGCGCTGAGATTATTTTGCTATTGCTGGATGGAGAAAACCTGTTGTGTGCTGTGCTGGCTCAAAGCATGTCTTTAATCATGCATCGGAACACAGAAAGAAACTTCTTCCTGGAACACTGATCTGGAAACACGGTAAGAGGCACTGGCTGTTGCCATTGTTTCCAAAATACAGGATGCCGAGTGGGAGCCCTAGGAAGCCCAGTAGCATCCTCTTGGCATTTGAAGCTCTCCCTTATTACGTTAAGGGCAGAGTTTCTGGAGAGCTTCCTGGCGTGGTTGCTGCTGGGCATCCCTCCACTCTAGAGAAGATGAAACATGATTCTCATGGATGATAGCATTCCTCCAAGCAGATTGCAAAAGCTGCCCTGTCTGCTTAGGCCATGAAATGGTTGGAAGCCTTGGAAGGGATGCAAACCAGGGAGCAATAAAAGTCTGGTTAAGCTTCACATCCAGGATGTCAGATAGGAGGGGACTCTTTGGAACTCATGATCAGAAGAAGAAGACAAGGGATGGACTGGGTTTTTTCTCTCTTTGGTGCAAGGACATGTTGCCAGTGAGTACTGTCTTTCTTGAAGTCATCTTCAGCCATCTGGCTGAAATACAGAAGGGTTTGTTTTGATTTGTTGGGGTTTTTTTTTCCCATTTTCTGGCTCCTAGTCATTCTGAAGCATCAACACCATTTCCTTCTATTCAGCTATTCATTTCTTGTTGAGCTAGACCAATGCTGGAAATCATGTTTGTGGCAGATTTTCCTTCTTTGATATCACCACTCAAAGTTCCACACTGATGAAATGCTAAAAAATGAACAGACCTTCCACCAAAGACATGCATTTGTATGCATTTTGAGACATAATTCAAAGCAACATATGACATTACCCTTACCACAAAGATGATTCACTGTTATGGGAAATAAATACCTGTGTTTAAAAAAATCTTTCCTGACTTGTTGAGAAGTAACTCCAGGCCCCGAAAATTCCTTCACGTCACATTGCACAAAAGGAGGCATTATGTTAATGCTGGGACTATGAGTCCAGGTGAGAGGGGAAAAAAAAGAAAGATTGCTGGAAAAAGGATCTGTCTAACATATAACACCTGCACATGCACAAATCCCACACCTACTAGCACAGAGGTAGGTGACTGGGAGAGGAGCACATATTTGGGCAGTGCAGACAGAAATTGGAGAAAAGTGATTAGTGTGCAACAAGGTAACTCTATCAATACTCTTACTGATTAATACACTGTCAACTCTTTTGCAGATTCTGGGTAATTTCAGTGGCTCCACTGTAAGGCCATATGTCCAAGGAGATCACAGAAAGTGGTGCACGAAGGAAAGAACTGAAAAAAGAGCAAAAAAGAAAGGAGGGAGGGAAGAAGGTAACTGCCTGCACTTTTTATTTTGCCATTGTTTTTAAAAACAAGAGCATTTGGCATCACAGAGAATCTTTCAGTTGTTATGTTTTTCACTGTACTTGAAAACTTTTTCAGTAAAATGTTTCAGATTTAAAGGTCAATGTTTATGCTCAACTGGCCCCAAATCTATGAGTTTAGAAGTATTTTTCCATGGGTTCCTGATCTCCACACATTCTTCATTCTGCATGGCTGCAAGCCATGCCTCGTAAAGGTGAGAATGTGGCATAACTGTGCAGACTTAAAAACACAGCTCTCTGTGGTATGCTTTTCAGTTCTGTGTATGGCCAAAATCTAGTTACTGTAGCTGGTTCCATAGGCTGAAACATCCCGAGTAAGGGAAATAAGCAGAATCTGGACTTTCAAATGAAATGTACATGTTTTCAAGCACAATTATTTACATGAAAGCTATAATAATGTGTTTCACGCATTTGGGTGAGTTTGGCAAAAATTTACCTTTATATTAATTTTATAATTAATGCCTTTTTATATTAAATTGATATGCTTAATATAAATCAATGTATTTATATGTTATATAAAATATTTATATTAAAAATAAAAGCATTTCAAGATATTTAAAAGTACCATCAGAACATATTATGATGTATAGCACAGTGGATAGTGATTTTCTGTATTTTAAAACCTCATGCAGTCATGTAGTATTTGGTGAAGTAAACTACTGCTGCCTATAGTACAGCTACTGTTGCAAGCAATGTAGGATGTTGTCAGACCTACAGACAAAAAGCTTGAGTTATTCTTCATTATTTCCATTGCCATATGAACTGCAACCATTTCTGTGAAGAGAAACAAAAGCCAAAAATTTGCGTATTTTTAAAGTGTACCAATGTGTTTTTAAAACTTAGCAATCTGTTATAATTTTGCAATGCTACATTATTTTGTAGCCTTTTGAAATGCTTATTTTATTAGTAACACCTAAAACTTCATCCTTTGTGAATGAATGGAATCAATATCAAACAAAATGAGATTTCATATGACACTTTAATTTCTCTTTTTATGTTTGAGTCTTCATTGCTTTTTATTTTTTTTTTCTAGTTTCTAATCAATTTCCCCAATGCTTTCCTCAATTTTGGAAATGGAACATTAAAATAATTTCATATTTAATCAAATTATGAAGCCCCAGTTAGAACTTAACACCTAATAAGTAGAATTGAAATAAAGCAATTATTGCTGAAAGGTGATTTTTATGTATTTCTTGTGGAATAGATAATGGCACATTTTTTCTTGCTTTCAGTACAAATCTTTTGCATAATCATGAAGTTAATTTGTGCTATGAATTGTTAAATTGTTGGTTTGGTTTGGTTTTAATTTGTGCCCTTTTGAACACCTTTGCTGCAACAAGTTGCCACTGCTGTTTGTCCCAGTGAAGATATTACAGGACTGATGAGTGCAAAACACATGAGGAAGTTTGCTATTATACCTCACCTACATACTGTTCATGTGTAATTTCCTAATTAAATTCAATCCTGTATCTTCTCTGTGGGAACTCCCTGATCATGCTGAACTCATCTTCACCACACATACCAGCAGCCCTTTGCTCAGTTCCCTTCACTGCCCCTGTGCTACCTGAAAATGAGTGCTATTCTTCTGCGTTGCTCCCCATGTCACGTATGTCACTTTACAAACCCCACCAATCTTCCTTTCAGCTTCTTTTGTCAAGACACAAATTTTCCCATCTTTCTTTCCCAGTTCAGAGGATCCGGAGCTTTCCTTTCACTGAAATCACTTCTCTGAAATACCTTGTAACAAAGAGAGAATGACTACCTTTTGTCTCACTCTGCCTCCAAACCCTCCAAGTGCCCTTCGGCTGTGGTCCCTGAAACAATGCCTGAGCTGGGTGTGAAGATTTACGTGGAAGGTGAGCATTTGCTCCTATTCTTTACTAAAAAATTATTTTAGCCCAATGAAGTGCCATCTCAGGACCGTTCTTTGCTCCTGTGAGTCTTTTATGTGGGTGGGATCTCACTTTGAGACTACAATGCACATGCCTTTTCCTCTGAGAAGTGGAAGAACTTCGTGTTCATAGTGCTCAGCTTTCATATTTCCCACTTCACAACACTGATTAAGGAAAGAGAGGAGAGGACCTGCCAGAATAAGCTTCTTCATGTTTATCTTCTCTCAATTTTTAGCTGGCCTTGAATGATAGGAGGTGAATACCTTCTCCTGGCTCAAAGTGGTCACTAAAGAACATCATGGATGCTCTCCATTGGGAAAAAGGGAAGATATTTTCTCTAATACTGCCCATTTTGTAGAAAATTTTCTCTAATACATCTATTTTGTAGAAAAAGAGGGCTTTGCTGTGTGATGCTGCATTACCACTCCTTCAATAAAATTTAAAAATCTGCAAAATTCCTAATCCTTGCGCAAACATTTAGCCATGAGCCTTTTACTGCTACTAACAGGAGTCCTTCAGCTAAATGTCTACATCTTTCTGCAATTATCTACACAAGAAGTAATGTTCTGTAATACTACCCAATCTCTATTTTCATGTCATGTCATAGTCTAATATTCCTCAGTCCATGGCAAATATGGCTTCAGAAAATAGCTTGAGATAGGACAAAATAAGATCCATGTTCAAGTGAAAAAAGTTCACTGAAGCAAAATCCTTTCTAGCAACTGAATGTCTGAGATCATAAGGATATAAAAAGTGCAGGGGTGGTTTGTGCCAGATACAGGCTCCATTTGGAAGATTTGGTTCTAAAAACACATGAACACATGAAAAAGAACTCATTCCATCCACTGAATGGAAAAAAGGAAAGCCAAGATATTTGAAAGAAAAATGGTGGTTACTTGAACTATACCCTTCACTTTATTTCCAATCAAGACTACCATTCGATGGCTGTGGAACAAGCCCAAAACCACCCAGAAAGGTGAACTGTTCAGTCAAAATCAGAGGAGAAGCTTATAGGAAAGAAAAGTTACTGATTTGCAATCTTCCTTTTGTCTTACAGAAGCTCTCTACGTTGTAGGGGATATTAACCTGATCTTTAAAAACTGGCCCAGAGTTCAGGTTTTTTTAGCTCCAGGGTCTCCATAACTTTCCCTGTTTCCCCTGAGATACGAGAAGCAAGATGACATTTGTTCTAAAGTGATTGACTGAGGATTTCACGGGAGGTCTTTTGCAATTGACCTTCTGAGAGGAAAATAGGGAGACTTGAAATCACAGGGCTGGGAAGCCCTTTCTACCCATTGTCCACTTACAGTGGACTGCCTATGACTGGGTAAACCATAGGTAAAATAAACAAATAGTTTACAAGACAGTTACAAATCAGAAAACTGGCTTTTGCTGTGCACTGAATGACGTATAAGAGGCAACCCATTCCCAGGAGGTGGAGGAAGAGTCTCCACTTTGTACCAATTCATGGAACAGCAGATATGGAATGAATGCAGTAAAAGTAAACAATATTAAACTACAGTAAATGCTAACCACAAACATTTGTGGAAAATGAATCTTCACAAACTGATGTACTTATGAGTTTAGTTGAGAACAGTAAAAATTTCAATAGATGTAAGCTTGAGTAAGATGTTTGACATGTCTTCACATTGTCCTGAGACTTTCTAAAGTTACAAGTGAAGGCCTAGAAGCCAAAGAAATAATAATATTAAACGCTATAAAATGGTAAACTTTACATAGAGTATGTCAGTGTTACAAAATAACCAACTACACTGCTTAATTTTTCAGATAAATAAAAAGATGTATTTTTAAATGGTTAAATATGAAGTCACACATGACAAAAATGCAGATCATATCTAGAGAATGAGCAATTTTCCAAATGAAAAAATTACTATAAAGATTGGCCTGTTATTGGATCTGCATCCTGGAGCTCTCCATTTGCTATATTTTCTTTTACAGGTTTAATAAAATCCTCATTTACATATGTTGTAACTTAAGAAGCAGAAAAAGTTGATCTTTTTTAACATATCAAATCTTTTTAAATATTTGTCCATTTAGCTTTCTAAAATTAAGGAAATCAGTTGAAAAGTTATAGAGATTTTAGGGAAAAGCCTGGAAAATGAGACTGAAAAATATATCTTCCAGTGCAAGGTACAAAAGTCGTTGTCTACTTAATTTATCAAGAGATAACTTAATCACAGTCTTTAAATACCTACGTGGGAAACAGAAATTTCATAATAAGATGGCTCTTCAATCAAGCTAACAAAAATGTAATAAGATCCAATAGTTGGAAATTGAGCATTGACAAAATTAGGCTAAAAATTAGGTGCAATTTTTTGACAGTGAGGGTAATGAACCAATAGAACAATGTACCAAAGACTTTCATGGATTCTTCAAGGAACTTTTCAATAATGTTGTATTTTTTTAAAGTATTTGATGTACTTCAAATGGGTTTTATTTCAAAAAGGTCCATTGGCCCTTTTTAAACAGGTCAGCCGGTGTGCTCAAATCAATCCCCATGAGCTCTAGACTTCGTAGAACCCATCATAAAGCACTTAGTGTCCAAATATTTGTACATTTAAAAATTTAATCTTCCAGGACTGGTAATGATAGCTGCAGGTTCGACATGGGCTTTAAAATTCAGATTAGTTCAAACAAAACAGTTCAAGAGGCAGCTATGAAGAAGCTGCCCAAACTGCTTGTTATACAACAAAATAGGAAAACAATGTAGGTTTTCATTAGCTGAATGCCATATACAGAAAGCAGACAAACAAGCTGAGTAAGTTCTTCTTTATTGATAGGAAAATCTAATGTGGAAATTCATCTGATGGATATCCATGTGATTTTCCTCTGGCCTAGGGGCTACTATCAGATGTTTCTAACTAAAGGGCTCTCCAAAATTGTACAGGAGCCCAGGCTGTTATAAAGAAGCACATTATGAAACATCAAGAGAATTATGTTATTTTGCCTAATGGATTTCTACTGGTGAAACCAGATGAGCTCCTAAATAGCACTTAGATACTAAAAAACACGATTTGAGCAAATTCAGGCAATTAAGAGAGTGATCTCCAAAACATTTCCACCTAACTGGTATCAGATCTGCGAGGCTGCAGATACCTGCACTTTTATTCAAGAAATACTCATTAGATTTGAGGAATTCTGCTAGGTTCAAGAATGCTGCTATTTTCAGATAGAGCATAGCAGTTAGCTAACTGTCCCATCTTTAAGGCCATTTCAGTTCAAGAATCTTCTCTGAAGTTTTATACTTTGACTTGCAGGAGATGTGAGTTTAGTTGCCTTGAAACAGAGAATTCATCTCAGGTTACCCACCTGTTAGATGGCTGCTCTAACAATCAGGCTATTGTACAAAAGACTATTTATTTTTTCAAATAATTGAATGTGTCTGTCACTTATAACTGAAGGGCTGATCTGGTTACAAAATTACAATGTGCACATCTGGCATGTGAATCCCAGATATATAGAAAGTCCTTATTCTTGGACAAAGACACCATCTTGAGTAACCCCTTGTTTGATATTTCATATTAGGGAGCTAATTAACGTTTTCTGTTCACCCACTCCCTCATGTCCTCACCCTAATTGGTTGTGCAGAATATCATGAAAACTAAAGTTAAGTATCAAGCTCCTCATTTGACACAAGGAACCTCTGAATATCAGACCACTATGTCTCATTTGGGCTCTGCCACATAGTCATCGTATGTGACAACGTAGGTCAGGGCATATCAAGGCAAACTGGCCAGCAAGAGCTGCCTTGAGAGAGTGGGGAAAGAAAGAAAACACTTGTTGGAATCACAAAAGTGATGTAGATTAAAAAAACAAAAGCCCAAACAAACAAAATCCATACAAAACCAATCAAACAAACATAAACAAATAAGAAAAAACTCACATACCTTTTTTTCCTTTTGCTAGGTTAGTTTTATTCTGGGTCATCCATTCCCCATACAATTTACCACATCAGGAATGAGGAGGGTTAAGGACTGACTAAATTGTCCTTCTGGAATGGTTACTGGAAGGGAAGGACACAAAACTATTTTATAAGTGAAGGATGAGATTATCAGCAGTCCCCCATACCCTCAGTTCTGTTTTTTAAAAACTCCACAGATCAAAAGAATAATGGTGAAGCAATTTTTCCTAATTATGCCAAGTTAAGAGATAGAGTCTAGCAGTAACTACAGAAATCAGACCAAGGTCATACTGATTAAAAAAATGGAAAATGTAGAGGAAATTAGGCAAAAAAGAGAAGATATGATTTCTAGGAATCATGGGTAATTCTAGACATTCTTATAAATGTAACCTAAGACATAATAAAATAAATAGCAACAACTTTAAGCTTTCTATGAAGACAGTAAACATTCACACAAGAGGTAAAAGGCAGGACTCAAGAACCCAAGAACAAAGTAAGCCATAAGTTATTTCACCTCCTACTTTGGCAGTTCCAATTATGAACTGCAGTTCCAAGTGAGGATTGAGAGGAAAAAAAATGGAAAAGGTAATAATTTAATTAGTCTAATAAACAGGTTTTCTAAAAATTACACAGGAGGGGAATCTGTCTTCTGGTCAGATCACTCACAGTGCAATTGCACCCTATGTACTTGTTTTGATAAAGGAGCAGTGGAAACTTGATGCTAGACCAAGATGAGAATTTTTTGATACAGTCCTTTTCCAAGGGAAAACTACAAAGTTTTTTGTAAGAATTACTTTTAAGAAGCATATAGATGCTTCAAAAGTATGTACAATATATTTCAATCATGCACATCTGATTTAAAGGGGTTTTTTTGAACAATTTTACTTTTTCTTCATGTCTCAAATTCCTATTTCGTTGTAACTACAAATACATACAAGATGACAGTGAACTAAAACATTTTGATATGGGCTACACAGTTTTTAAGACTTTTATTTCCTAGAAAATTAAAGTATTTTTGTTCATAACAGCCCTTTTTCTAGATATAGACTCTTCTAGAACAGAACATTGTTGAGGGGCTTTGGAATTTTCCATGAAATTGAAAGCTTGCATCCCAATCAAATGTAACAGTTAACTATTTGCCATGCCTAGGGGATTTTGAGTGTGTGAGTTTACTAGGGTTAAGTGATCCATTTGGATATTTGGTGTTCTAATTTGCGGACACAATAGGTGCATATGATGTCTTTTTATCTTGAATGGATATGGTAAGAAAAAGGGTAAAGTCTCACTAAGGTAATTCTACTTGGTAAACTGCTGGAGAGGCACCACTGAGTATGCTGGAATTGCACAAGGCAGTGGAATGGAGAGAAATCCAGCCCAGCTCTGAAGGATCTGATGCCCACAAAGGGAGACTAGGAGCCCTGTCAGTGCAGTGTTCCATATGGCCTAAACACAGATGTCTTGGCAGGGCTGATTAGCCCAGGCAGAACAAATTAATGTAGCCACATAATTTCTGATATTTGAACTCGCTCTGTGGACAGCCCCGTTGCACTCTGTTCTGCTCAGATTTGTGCGAGGAGTCCAATAATGCCTAAAGCAGCATTGCTAAGAACTGTCATAAGAGGTTTCTTCTGCATTTTCAGGGGTGCTAAAGAACACGTAGGGAGGCCTGCTTATGCTTTGTAGATCTATTAGTGAAGGTCGAAAAACTGTCTTTCACCTGAACTGGAAGTGGACTTGATTAGCACAAAAAAAAAAAAAGAAAAAAAGTAAAATTACTCTATGCCAAACAAAAAAGCCTTGTTTTCATAAGACAGCACTTTTACCTGGGGAGAGCAGTATTTGAAAGTGGTTGAGATTTTGAAATACAGATAATGTCTTTCAGGAGGTACAGCCCTCATATTAGTCCTGGCAGAAATGCACACAATCTTCATTGTATGCAGTACTCAGTGGATAAACAGCATGGCAGAGGACAAGGCTGGTACACATAGCATCCTGCTTTGATGAAAATGTCTATTGGTGTGCTCTCTGCTTACTGCAATTTCCTAAAGACTGGAATTTTCATGCCAGATAGATCACACTGTTATAGTCCAGTTGGAAGGTTATAAAGTCATGAGTTACCAAGGCCACATCATCATTCAATTGCTTTGCCATCTGCTAATAGCTGTGTGTCAGTGACAAACCCAGGTGCATTCCTAAATATAGTAGGGATCTAACAACTTGTGGCCGTGTTTCTTCAACCAGAGAAGACTGAATCAGAACATTTTGCTAAAGAACATCACAACTGTGAATAACAGAAGTAATAGTGATAACAATAACTGTATTGCCTCATCTCCAGAATAATCCAAACACAATTTAAAAATCTTGAAAACTATATCCAAGAATTATTTTACTTGTTGGCCTGCATTAGAATGTGGCATTTTTAATAGCATGGAACAATGATATAGCTGTCTTAAAAAGGAGAAATGTAGAATGATATATATAGCTACTCGAAGGATTTGACCATACAGGAAGAAAATAAATCTGATTCCTCTCAAAAACCACAGTAGGACCAGAATCTATCTCCTAATGGCTGTGAAAAGTGCAAGTGCCTCATTTAGTTACTTAAAATAGTCAATCTGAAGCTACAGGAATAGGCCTTCATTTGACAGCATGATTAACAAATTGCCTTATAGCAGTTTCTTATGTTATGTCCAGAACTTTCCTCCCAGTGAAGGGAGTGCCCCCTGCATTCCTACTACTTGAGAATGGCTCCCTTACACCCTGCAGATCCCCTCCTTGTGATCACATATAGAGGGGGTCAAACATGGGAGAACCTCCTGAAATGAGGGGATGCATTTCACTTTGGGAAGAGGAATGATAGCATAGAGCAGCAAGTCTGCCAGCTAAATAGCTTCCTCTGTCAGCAGTTCTGTTAATCATTTTGAGCCCCTCTGGAAGCCTGCTGAAGCCAATGGAAACTCTCTTCATGACATCATGGTTGTTCAGGCTGGCATTGGTAAATCACTCTAATGTCCTAAGCTGTCCTTGGAAGAAGTTTGATGCTGTTTTATCAGATTATCTGTTTCACATTTTCTTGGAAAAAATTAGGTGTGCCTTTTGCTGTGTTCTGTAAGCTTCTTAGATGAAGTATAATTCAAAATATTTCTTTAGCAAAGGGAATGGGGTTATGAACAAACTCAAAACAGCTTCTTAGTGCTGGGGATTTTTTAATATAATTTATAACATTTTTAAATTTACTTCAACTTTGCTTTCCAAAATTACACTTTCTTCTAAAAATTGCCATTATTCGTTGATTATTCTTTTATTGCAAAATTATTCATTCGGTTTCTAGTTAGAAAAGCTGTGCTGGAATGAAATGGTCATTCAAAACTGTGTACCTTTTTATGTTTCCGGTATTCACTAACCACTTAGGGTGTGATCTCATTGCAATCAGAAGATTTTTCTATTTTACAGGAGTGGAAATATTTAGTTTCTCTCTCCCCTCTCAGAAAACAAACCACATCCTGGAAAAAGAAATGTTTTACACAGAATTTATACATGATAAGAAATTCATTCCACAAGTGGAGTAAGACCTTTAGAAGACCTTTATCTACCTCACAGAATAAATGTGATATGTCTTACAAACCATTATGTGAACTCTTCCTCTCACTGCATGCAGACGCAACTCTCTCTGCTAAGTGCTAATACCGTAATTTCCATTCCAATGATTAAATTGGGTGTGGAGGGGGACAAGTTTATTGTAATCAACTTGTATGTGATTACACACTAGATTGTAAAAATTTAACATTTAGTTAGCTTCTTCTAATAAGCTTTTCAAAACCTAATAAATCTGAGTATCTTAAAACATCTGTTTGCTCCAGAAGATCAGTCAGTAGGACTGGGTAGCCTGCTAGTCGGGCTGGTTGATACTTGCAGTGTATATTACAAGAGAGCTATTCTTTAGAAAACTTTTGGTTTGCATAATTTGCAAACACAGGATCTTGAGAGACTGAGCTGTATGTATACAAACTTACTCCAGAAGTTTTTCTGGAAATTTTGTTAACAAGTGTATCAGATATGCTCGAAAGGCAGGACCCCATGAGCAGTATAAGATAAAAAAATCACACAGCCTTTCTTTTCTGCTATGTCTGAATGGGGCTTCTGTCACTTCTGACTCAAAGGCATCTTACCTGGTGCAAAAGGTTTGACAAGGACAGCCCTTAACATACAACAGACATGCATCCCCAGGGAACTTACATTGGCAAGCACTGGTCAGAGCAGACACCAGGTTCATTTTATTTTGTTCTTTCTGGTTTGCTGAAGCCCTCTGCTCTAAAGAAATTTTGAAGTACCCTCTTTTTTTTTTTTTTTTTTTACTCCAGTATGATGATGAAATACAGTGTGATGCAGGAGCCACTAAGGCAAACTCATTCCAGCAAAGAGATTCCATAACAAAAATCTTTCACTGGCCAACCTCACGGTATAAAACCTCTCTGAAGTCGTCTGATGATAGAAATCAGCTATAGCAGAGCAGACACTGTTGTCCACAGACTTTCCATCCAGAGCACCTGCAGCATTTTGCCCCCCTCAACTCTGTTTAAGTAGACAATGCAGTGGGGTGGAAACCAGTTTTGTGAACATAAAAAGGGAAGCTTACGATTTTTTGGGTTCATATGTGTATCCACAAAAAAGAAAGAAATAGATAATTTCAAACTTTTATTTTTTTAAATAAAATTATATGTACTGTTTGTCAGAAAACTTGACAAACAAGAGCACATTTAATATCATGGAGGTAATTCCACAGCTTATTTTTCCATATTCCTTGGTCAAAATCAGTGCTGCAAATTTTGTTAAATCCATAAGTAAGAATAAATAAAGAGTTTTGTCACATACTTGTATTATAGAACACTCTTTCTATACGTTTTTAATACATAAGGAAGACATTTTGATGATTTCACTGAGAATTTTAGGGCCACCTTTATTTCACAGTAATTTGGTGGTGTTTAGTTTTTAAATGCTGAGTCAAAAGAACCTTCATGTGACTTTTAGAAACTTGTAAGTTAAAGGACAATTAAATATGTCTGAAGTTGGACTGTAGTAATTAAGATACATGAAAGAGTTTGGGAAACACAGGTTTAGATCACAGCCCTGCAAAGGTTAAAAAATGCAATTAATTAGCTAAACCAAATGATCTGATTTTCCTAAAGATAAAATGAGACAAAACATAGGTGAAGGATATGTTACCAGAACAATGTACCAGAAATCTGGTAGAGCCTAACCCCACTAACTTCTGCACTGTGGCCATGGAGGGAGTTAGAGTGGGTTTGGAGATCCCCTGAGGGGCCAATCAAAAAAAAACAGAAACCTGCAACTTCCTCTGCATTTCCCTAATTTCCACTATATTCCAGGGCAAGTGGGAGATACTGAAAGGGTGTGTGAGTGTGTCAAAATGATAGTGGGAACGAACCAAACTTTATCCTTAGGATAACAGGGGAAACACTTACTGGATTTGGCTAGCAGAACGTGTGCAAAAACCTTCCCAAAAATTTACTCTCAGGTGCTTTTTATCTGGATTTTGTTGAAGCAAATGAATATTTCAGCATTTTCAAATATGTATATTCTAAGTCAGTTCCCCAATATCAGTAGTAAAAGAAAAACAACCCCTTTTCAGAGCCAATGGGATGTAGTAGACTGCTTGTCAAAGTAGAGTGGATCTCAAGCAGTATTTATCAATTTAAATCCCATAATAAAGGGATTTGGTTGCTATGATTATTCTTGTTGGTTTATATTGGTGTGTACCTTGAACGTATATATTTGAGAAGTTTCCTTTTCTTAAGAAGCCTACTGCTTTTCTCTTATAACAAGCAGATCAATAGTTACACAAAATAAATCTTGTGTGAAAAGAGACTCAACCCTGATTTTCAACAATACTCATGGCTTTAGACACACTGATGGCAGGAAATCTGCCTCTTTGACTCTTCAGTTCTATCCTCTAATACACTCTTTCTGCTGGCAACATGACAACTTTCTGAAGTAGACCCCCTGAGACCTTGGGTCATGAGTCTTTCACTTATTTTGCTTTGTATAGTTTGTCTTAGATGTGAATTCGGGTTGTTTCTTGGGTGTACCACCTACTTCTCCAGAGGAGCAGTGAGTTACCACGACAGCCAAATCACTTCCCACTCCAGTGAAGCTTACTGAAAAAGACTTCCCAACGTGTCCACCTATTTAAGCAATCAGGGAATGTTGTGAGGGACAAACTTTCTTAGATTATTTCTGTTTGGGAATAAAATGATAAAGGACTTTTTTCCTTGTGCTATTTCCAATTGGAAATACCATAAGGAAGCATGTTTCTCATAATATTTCCTATTTGTCTAAGTTTTTTTGCCAAGGGAACAGCTGAATCAAAAGGCAGGCAATGACCCAAAGTTTTGATGCAAGCAAATGGCAAGTGAGAGCAAATTAGTTCTCTCTCTTCCTCTTTAACTTTTTTTCCCCTCAAAATTGTTGAAAAGTTTTGATGCAAAATGAAAACAGAATTATGGCTTGAGAAGCCTCCACAAAGCCTTACTCATCTTTTCCGACAACAAACTGCTAGCTAACTTATGTAAAAAGGAACCCTTTATGTTTTCTGGTGTTAGCTAACAGAATATAGTGAAATGGAGAGCCGAGGCTCTGGTTGAGGCTGATCATAACTCGTCATGTCCTCATGAATTTTCTGGAAGACTCAGTATGATGCTATGCTTTCACTTTTTCTTTATTCTTGACCTAATAAAAACTTTTTCCTTGTGTAACCGGAATCACAGAGTCACAGAATCACAGAATATGCTGAGTTGGAAGGGACCCACAAGAATCATTGAGTCCAACCCTTAGCCCTGCACAGGACCATCCCCAAGAGTCACATAGTGTGCCTGAGAGTATGGTCCAAATGCTTCTTGAACTCTGTCAGGGTTAGTGCTGTGACCACTTCCCTGGGGAGCCTGTTCCAGTGCCCAACTACCCTCTGGGTGAAGAACCTTTTTTCTAATATTCAACCTAAACCTCCCCTGACAAAACTTCAGACATTCCCTTGGGTCCTGTCACTGGTCACCTCAGAGATCAGTGCTTTCTCCTCCTCTTCCCCTCATGAGGAAGGTGTAGGCTGCAATAAGGTCTCCCCTCAGTCTCTTCTCCAGGCTGAACAGACCAAGTGACCTCAGTTGTTCCTCATATGGCTTCCTCTCAAGGTCCTTCACCATCTTTGTTGCCCTCCTTTGGATGGTCTCTAATAGTTTAATATCTTTATTTTACTGTTGTGCCCAAAACTTCACACAATATTGAAGGTGAGGCCACACCAGTGCAGAGTAGAACAGGACAATCCCCTCCCTCGACCAGCTGGTGATGCTTTGCCTGATGCCCCCCAGGACACAGTTGGCCCTCCTGTCTGCCAGGGCACTGCTGACTCAACTTGCCATCGACCATTCATATTCAACTCGCCATCGACCAGGACTCCCAGGTCCCTTTCCATGGCACTGCTTTCCAGCCTCTTATTTCCCAGTCTGTATGAACAACTGGTGTTGCCCCACCCCAGGTGCAGAATATGGTACTCTCCCACGTTGAACTTCACACTGTTGGTCATTGCCCAGTACTCCAATTTGGCCAGGTGTCTCTGTAAGGCCTCCCTGCCTTTGAGGGAGTCAACAGCTCCTCCTAGTTTTGTATCATCTGCAAACTTGCTCAGTATCCCTTCCAGTCTTGTGTTCAAATCATTTATGAAGATGGAGCCCTGTGGAACCTCACTGGTGACAGGTCACCAGTCTAATGTTACCTCATTCACTATTACCCCCTGCCTCAACCTGTGAGCCAATTGCTCACCCACCACCTGCTGTGTTTGTCTGGCTGTGTGCTGAACAGTTTGTCCAGAAGGACCCTGTGAGAGACAGTATTGAAAGCTTTACTGAAATCCAAGAAGATTACATCAACTGGTTTCCCTTGATCAACCAGCTTGTGCAGTATGTATGATACTTTTATCATGCATCAAGTATAGACTATTCTGCAAGCAACATTTTACCTCAGGGCAGGGAAAGTAAAGGAAGCATCTTTTTGCTCCCTGATATTACCCATAATAGATACAGCCTGGGCTCCCTTCTCATCCACAAACCCTACTATCCCTTCTGGAAGTGCAACTATTTGGCATCATTATCCCTTTCTGTTATTTGCTTGGTTCTCAGGCAGTGAGGTTGCTTGTGCTGAACATCAATCTACTTACCAGGCAGTCCTATGTGTACTATCTGTATCTCATTGAAATCTAAAAAAAGAGGATTTACATGAGATGTATGCAGTTCATTTGTCTTTGTTGATCTAAGTTACTGAGTGTAGTAACTTAGGAAGACAAACTCATAATGACTGACAATGTGAATCACGTCACAATACAATCACTGCAGGAGTACACTCCTACCCCATTTCTCCTCTGCCAGTTTACAAGGCACAGAACAAGCGACACTTGCTGGTGTGAAAGGCCAGTGGTCTCAGTCAGGACTGATGACAACAGAGGTAAACATCTCTATAGGAGAAGAAGTCTTTTGTGTGTGACAGTGCCAGTGTGTTCTTCTTGGTTCTTGTGCCTCTTTAGGGTTTTCACATTGTCTAGCAGACAAAATGCCGTCTGCACACGTCTGTGAATTCAGAAAGCTGACATTGCATGGGCTATGTAAACATTAAAATTTTTGTTTTGTTTTTCCCAAACAAGGGATTTCTAACTAAAAATGTCAAAACTGCTGTCCATTCTGACTCTTTGTATCTATAGTTAGAGGGAGATACGACTTTTTCAGACCAGGTAATTTCTCAATTAACTTCAAAAATTAAAAAAAAAAAGACTTCC
The DNA here is from genome assembly GCF_001604755.1 of Lepidothrix coronata. NCBI lineage: Eukaryota > Metazoa > Chordata > Aves > Passeriformes > Pipridae > Lepidothrix > Lepidothrix coronata. Next base: position 1,387,264 of record NW_016690243.1, read on the forward strand.
ATTGCCACAGAAAGGAGGTTTTGAGTTCTGCATAATCAGGATTTGGTTTTGGAGCTGGTGGTGGGAAGAGGAGAATAAGGTTTTGGGTTATGAAGGTCATTAATTTATTTCTATGTCATCGAATTTTAGGTTTTTATCTTTTAATACTAATGATGTTTGTTGCTTGTAATGGGCTATTTTCCATTTTCTCTTTCTCACATTTCCTGGTGATAGAAAGAATAAAGTGGGCAAATAGGTATATTGAAGAATTCTTAGCCACATTTTATTTCCAGTAGTTAGACAGTGATTTTTTTTGTAACCAAGGTGATTTATCTGGACAGTATTTTTAAATTGACAACTTTTTCCTGCATTAAGACTGTGCTTTAAAAAAAGGGTTTTACAAAACAATGAATGCCTAACAAAAGGGGAAACTGAGGCTAAAGAAGATATATGATTTGTAATTAATTCAGCTCAGCGACAAAATCTTAAATACTTTCTGACTTAATCAGGGTTCAGACATGAATTTTTTACAGAGAAACCAGCAGACACCAGATTTCTCTGTACTCTGCTCTGAGTAATTTTTTTAATTAAAGAGGAATATGAAAACACTAAATGATAAAATGCCAGGAATAATTATGATTGCAATAACAGTGTATGCAAGTTTTGCAATAGTAGAGTGCTGAATACTTTGTCTCTTTTAGGTATTTTTATGGTTAAAAATAATGTGTGTACCAATAATCTTTTTTATTACATTTTAAGATTCTTGTGTGGGAAAAAGAAGAAAAAAGGAAAAAGCAGAAGTAACTTGTCATTTAGTAATTCATGTGGAAAAAGACCTAGCCTACAAGAGGACATTATTGTCAGCTGAATGAAAGAGATTAAATTGATAAGAAAGAATAGAGGTCTGTTTCATTCATTGTCTTGGAAAATACATTTGTTAGTCAGCTTTCCAACAGAGAAAAGAGAATAAGACACTTCCTAGGACAGAAAGATTAGTAGTTGGAATAGCAGTCTCATGATAAACAAACTACATCTTTTTACCCTTTTAGGATTTGAGAATTGCTCTCCAATTATACTTCCCTTTTATCAAGATGTGAACGTGACTGCAACAGTAACTTAAAGACCTCAACTTTAACACAAGTCTTTTAATTTTGTTGCTTTAACATCTGTTAGCCACACTCATGTTTTGGTGATAGATGCTTAGCTCCCACTTGGTGACGAATGTGACTTCTTAGGCAGTCTCATATTTCTGTGAAAAGCTATTGGTAAAATTCTGCTCCATATAAGAACATTATGTAAGCAGCTACTGCTGAGGATATGACTTTAAATTAATTGACTGCTTTTTGTCAGTTTAAAGCAGATGAGCTCCATTCCTTGATCAAAGACTCCAAGCATCATCTACTCAATGGATTTTCAAATGCATAGGGGACACCATTTTATGAAAAGCAGTTTTCCATACAGACCTTAGTACGAAAGAAACACTTTCTAAAGAAAAACTATAACAGGGAAAAAGATCACAATAAAACAAGCCATTGTTTCTTCAAAGAAATTGTTTAATGGAAAAGACCATTATCAGCTAAGTAACTTGTGATAATACGACAGTAGGTCATATATCGCAGACTTTTCTCCATTTAAAAGCTTGAGCAAAAGCCAACTCTTTCTATCAAGCGTAATGAGCTTCAAATAAGGTCTCATATATTTAAATAATGCATTTTATATAACAAGCCATCTCAAACTAATTCCTGAATTACAGACAGTGCATATATCTGTACCCAGTTCTGACCTTACTTCCAATAGAAATTACTCAGGCACATCTGTTATTATTTCTCCTACCTCCTGTGTGGTTGAACACCTTCATGTGGAGCTTTAAAGGCTTGATAATTACTTATGGAATTGATCATGAATTAAAAAAAAAGTACAGCATCAGTTTATTTCAAATTTGTAAAAGCAACTGATATCTCATACATTTCATTGTACTTGCAGGAAAAAGTATTACAATTCTGCTTTTTTAAGCAATTAGAATGGACAAAATTATGTTTGCTATGGAGGAACATGTCTACTTATACTGGTATTCTTCCTCTACATTCTTTATGTCATTGTGGAAAAAAAATATTATCAATCATATTCCACAGAATTACTGTAGACAATGAGGTTTCTGCCTCATATGTCTTGTACTCTTAGAATAAACCAAGCCTAAGTCGTGATGATATCAAAATAATTATAATCAGCTGTTTGATGTGGGAGACAATATTAGCAAGGATGTTGACGATTAAATGTCTGCCAGTAGGGATAGCTGAAATCTTTTCAGGGAGAAAAAAAAAAAAAGGGGTAGCAACTTGCTTTGTTTCAGAAAGCTAACCAAATCCATAGAGCTTGATTGTCCTGATGGATGTCTTGGGCAAAATGACTTCCCTCTGGTGACCTAACGATGCTTTGTATAGCATAAATCAGCACAAAATTAGGCCTATTGGAGTTTTACATGGTTAATAGTTCCCAAATCTTCGTTCGCGAAGCCTAGCCATGAACAGTTGAGAATCAAGTTTAAATATGATGACTAATGATTTGTGTTTATGTCTCCATGCTACTATGTACTTAGGTAACTTTATTTAGTCAGTAAGACTGAAACAATTAGGTATAAAATGGTCAACAACACATTTAGGCTAGAGAACACAACTTTCCTCCTTACCAAAGACATGAATCATCTACGAAGATGGTTAGGGGACTAGAGCATCTCTTTTATGGCTGAGGGAGCTAGGCCTGTTCAGCCTCAGGAAGAAACGACTGAGAAGAGATCCTATCAATGCACACAAGTGTCTGCAAGGTGGGTGTCCAGAGAACGGGCCAATCTCTTTTCAGTGGTGCCCAGCAACAGGACAAGTGGCAACAGGCACAAACTGAAACAGGAAGTTCCATCTGAATATGAGGGAAAACTTCTTTTCTTTGAAGGTGACAAATCACTGGAAGAGTGCTTGTGGAGTTTTCTTCGCTGAAGATATTCAAAACGCACTTGGATATGATGCTCTGCAACCTGTTCTAGGTAAACCTGCTCTAACAGGGGTGTTGGAGTAGATGATCTCCAGAGGTCGCTTTCAACCCCAAACATTTCATGATTCTCTGAATCATAGAAGAAGCCACAGAGGCAGGAAATTTTAGGGATTTCTCAGTTTCATACAACTGTTGAAGGAATTACTAGACCTGCCTATGTGCAACAGCAGTGCATTAGATTCAGGGCTCCAGGAATTAGATTCAGGGTTCCTTGCTTCGTTAGCAGTGTCAGTTTGAAGCATCCATACTCTGAGCTCTGTATTTTGTCCATCTTCTCAGCAGTGACTGAAGCAGCAAGATGTCTGCTCCACCCCCCACTGTATTTTCTTAAACTCCCTTTCATATATGTCCCCATTAATCCTCTGGGAAAGGACCAAGGTGCTCTAATGTGTTTGTTCTGTCACACTGATTAGAGAGTGGTCTCCAGCAGGCTGCAGGTGAGCATAACTCGAGATCCTTCAAATCGAAGGTAAAGCTCTAGGTGACGGATAGTCTACTGCAGTGGACATGGTCTGTACATTTTGTCTTGTATGCTAGTAAATTTGGTGTTGCTGTAGTATCAAATGTGTATCAAAAAAGTGTAGTACATTAACATTCTAACTATTCTGCAAGCTGCAGGATGGATATCCTAGTGGCACCAGCCACCCCAGCAGTTTTTTGTTCCTGGTTGCCACTGAAATGCATGCTGATCAAAGCTGACCAAGTTTCTCCTCCTGAGTGTCTCCATGATGCAACACCCAGTGTGGCCAGGGCCTGCAAGGGCTGCCTGCCCTCCCTGGGACCCCCAGTAACCCTGCACGTGTGCCCAGCAGCTCTTTCAGATTGAGGCTATAGCTCTGGTGATTTAGACTTGTTGCATATGCTGCAATAAAAATTTAAAAAATCATTTAAAGTGAATTTTATGGATATTCTTAGTAGGCTTAGATAAGAATATAAAGATTTGTTGTCCTCTGAAGCTGTAAGTGACCCTGTCCTTTGTGGTGGAGTTTCCTTGACTAAATTTTGAAGATATAAAGGGGTGATGTTCATTTCTGAATAAGTCATCTCAGGATTTATTTATAGCAAATAAAGAGGAATGGGGACTTTCAGAGTGCAGTTCATCTGACCTATTTTACACACCTCTGTGAATCCTATCCTGAGTGTTGCACACACATGAACTAAAAGGATTAGGATTTTAAATATTGAGATGGTCTCACTGTGTGGGAGCACACAGGGCATTGCAAAAGACATTTGGCTCATGGTACCTCCTGTAATAATGACTTGCTGGATGAGATGCCAGGCAGAACATTTTGCATGCAAGTATTTGCCTGATAAGCTCAAAAAACCCTCAGAGGTTTTTTTTTTTTATTTCCATCTTCTATTTTTTTTTTCTCAGCTAATCTTTTCTTTTAAACCTATTTTGAAAATGAAAGGACTACTCAAAGAAAGTGATTCAGAATCTAGACCTTGGTAGACTTGCAGATGCAAGTAGACTTGCAGCATCTTTTGTAAGTCAGTTTTTAAGCAAATGGAGACACATTAGAATTAAGGGTTAATCTTCAAAAGGCACTGCTGGAACACCAAAATTCTGAATATTGAACAACAGGTAGTTCAAGATGCACAGTCAAAAATGGAGGCAATCTGACTTAGAAATAGCTTTTTGAAATGTGCTTAATTTCTATATGCCTCAATTTTACTTTTTTTTAATGCATAGAATAACACCTCACATGGAGTAAATTACATGCTTGCTAACACACAATAGGTCAGTGGCAAAGATGGGGACAAAGTCCTGGACTGCCAATTTGTGCTTTAAACAGTGCCTGCATTCCCTTTCTTTTCTCAGCTCAAGCTCTGGCTTTAACCATTGTTACTTTTGCATTTATAGTAGTTTTTTTCTACCATTAAAGAGCAGATTGTTTTGAAAGTACGTTTATTCAAACTAAATTGTCTTTCAAAAGGAACTTAAGCTTGCTCATATGTTTTGTTTCCTTTTACTACTGTCTTTCACACTTGTCTCAACACACTTCTAGCCACACTGATTTGAAAGCAGCAGATATAGGTCTCTTGGCTTCTGTAAAGGTACTAATTTACCAATCTCTGGATAGGAGAAGGCTCCAATTCAGCTGTTTATAGAATTAGGGTGTATCTCTTTTATTGGACTTTGTAGGCATACTATGGCATGATTTGCTAATGGGGACATAGGAAAGGATTCTGTATTAAATTTCACTGCCACCTCTGTTATTAACCTGACAGGTGACCCTGGGCAATCCCTTTCAGTTCTCTTGTTAGTTTTTCTATATTTTTTCTATCTTGTCTAGGCCTCTGGTGGTCTAGTGGTTAAGGTGCAGGACTCTCACCGCTGCGACCCGGGTTCGATTCCCGGCCCCCCGGGCAGATGGAGCTCGTCAGCCCTGTGAGGCAATCCATCTAAGAGAAGGTCACTCTAAACAAACCTACATTCTGAGACCCTCACTGCCACTGTCCAAGCGTGCTTGGCCCCGGCAGATGAACCTCAGGATTAAAGGGTGGGCTCAGTTCAGCGCACGCTGTGTCTCACCTAAAAAATCCACTGCGCAGGCTCGAAGGGTTAATGACCTTTCCCAAATCTTCGCTCGCGAAGACTGGCCATTATTATATTAAGTCTGTCATTCTGCTGAAAAGTATGTGCATGTCTATTTTATTTATTGGAGTAATTCTATTTTTAAACATTTACGGGTTGAGCAGGTATTTTCGTAGGGCATGAATGGGCTCTTAAGTGTTTATATGGAGTATGGTGCAATAAGAGCCTAATCTTGACAGGAGAATTTATGTATTGCTATCATACTAATACTAAACAATTATCAACAGGGATAAATTGCTATAAACTGGATAGAATTGCACTGATTTTCTGTAATCTTATATACCAAAGTGAAAATCTTATTCTGTAGTAAGGCATATTGTCATAAAGTTTCCATATTAGTTGCATTTATCCATATTGACACTGCTGAAAATGAGTGCATAAAGATACAAGCTCCTAAATATCCTTGATGGGTGTTTAAAATTTCAGTATTCCTATTGAACCCTTTCCTCTCCCATTTTTTCTTTTGCAAAATATGTTTTCTCCTGTCTCTATGGTAACAGTTATATCACCTCTTTTGTAGAATTGTACTGCTATTATCAATGGAGAACTTAAGCAAGAATGTTTTGTCATGATCAAAAGAGTATATGTTTACTGTATCCTATGCCAAATATATTTCCCTGCCAGTGTAAATTCTCTGCCATTGTAAAGTTTGACTGCCATCAAGAGTTTTTTCAAGGCCTGGTTCTAGGAATAAGCAAGTTTGCAGTTACTCATGGCAGCAAGGTGGTTGTAGTACAAAAAGAGCTAAAGCTCTGTTGTCTTCTTTGCTCAGCTGTGAAGCCTCTCCAGCTGTCACCTCCATGGGGAAAGGGATGTGAGAGATGACAAGTGCTCACATAGACTAGTATCTCCCAGCAGCAGACGTTGCTTTTTCTGCCTTGCCTATTCCTTCTGCAGTCATATGAGCAGCACAGGGAGCTCTCTGATGTGTGTCCTGGTGTTGCATCTTAGCTGTGTCCCTGCTGTACCAAGTTCAAACTGCATGGCTCCAGCTCAGTCTAAGCCCCAGGCACCTGAAGGAGCAGCTTCAAAACTAAGATTATGTACTCTGCTGAGAAGTTCCAAGATTAACATTTGAAGCTAGTTAGGATTTGTTTTCACTACATAAATTAAATACTGAAAAGATATTGATTCTTTAACAAATAAAAATTATAAAATTAAGAGAGAAGAGGCTCCATGAAAGTCTTTTTGGGGAGGTCAAGTCAATAAAGAAAAAATAAAAAGCTATTTAAAAGATCAATACTTTAAAAACTATAGTTGAATCACAGGAAATTACCCATTTTTTTGATATATACAAACATTATTTTAAATCCCAAAGTGTAAAACCCCATTGATTAGTTCTAACACTAAATTCCTGACTTGTCTGATTTATTAGTTTCTTTCCAGGTGTACTATTTTAGAAGTTACATTACTTACCCTTCCACAAACTTATTCAGTGATAACTAATGCTAATAAAAGTTGCATATACCATGTGCAGATTAGAACTCAGTTATCTAAAGAGTTCAATTTGAGCATGAAATGCAGGGAGAGCAAATACAGTATACGTTAGGGATTTTGAGGCTTTGTAAAGTGTAAGAAAATGGTATTGGGAGTTTTTAAATGATAGGCAAGAAAATATTTTAGTATCTAAAAATGATGTCAGGATGATATTGCTGTCAACTGGAAACACAGTAGGATTTTCTTACAGGTTGTCAGTGGAGGGCAGGGGAAGGGCTGCTCCCTGTGGTATACATTCATTTATTGACTACAGTCACAGTTATTTGCTTCAGCCAGCATGATCTGAAATGAATGTATAAAAGCATATAGGTATTGGAATTTTCAACCCAAATCAGAATCCTAATTAACTGTAAATCGTAAAGCCAGTAGCCTGAGGTATATTAAAATGAGAACTTTGTACATGAAAGGCTGCACATGCCCCAAAATCTAAGTATTTCCTACTCATAAACCACCAAATTCACTGCATCAGTTTCCATGACTGTAATTCTGCTCCTGAGGGATATACAAGTAGAGTTAACTGAAAACAAATATGAGTTTGCAACTCACAGAACAAGTCATTTTATGGACACATTAAAATTCACTGACATAAGGGAAGACAACATAAAATATTTGTACTTAAGGTAAGAATATGACATTAAAGCCAGAAGTGAACTTAGTCCATTGTACTTCATCAAATGTCTCTTTAATCTCTAAATGTGTGTGATTATAAAGACATTAATTTCAAGGGGAAGACCACATCAGTAAAGCACCACTGAAACATCCAGCACAATTGAATTTCATGCAGCACCAAACGTGAAGGCAAAGAGATGAACTTACAAAAAACCACATTGAACAGAACTGACACAGAGAGGACACCATCCTCTCAAATATATAAAAGGTTCTGGTTATAAAGACCCAGGCCTGCTTACGGCAACAGGGGTTTTGTTGCGTTTAACAGGAGCAGAATCAAGCTGTAAAGGAATATTTGGTCCTTTGTTGTTCAGGCAGCAAACAACAAATCAGAAAATACAGAGCCCTTGAGCCTGAGGAACCTCTGCTCTGTATCATCATTACCATTCTATGGGGCCAAGTTATCTTGTGATTTTGATGTTAATAACAGCTGGACCCTTCTCCTTATCCCGTGCCGAATAACTACATCTTCTCTGGCCAGGGTTTGAATACGAGCTATGACATTCCCTCAATTACTCTATCACTGTTCTCTGCAAACTGAGAACTGGTTGTATAACATGTATGTGTTTGTGTGTGTCTTTCCTAAGGGATGTAATTTTTTCAGTTGTCTGCTCAGGCTCAGCAAGCTATATCTTTAGATTGTAAATTATATGGAAAGGAGACTATATCCTAAAATAATTTTGACTATGGGCTTGCACACCTGTGAAACACCAATCCTACCTTTTGGCTTGGTATAATGAGAAAGAATCTGTTATCTGTTTCCTCATGGAAGAAAGAGTTTAACAGTGAAGAAAGTCTATTATGAATATTGCAAAACATATACAATCAGAACAAAAAACCTCCTACACTATGAACTAAAGAGATGACAGGAAGAATCTCAAACATCACCCTTCATTAATTCCCCCCACCAGACAATGTTTGTGCAAGAAATAATGGTTGAAAGAGGGACAGGGAAAAGGAAAACTCATGCATATTAAGGAAGATATGAATGTTTGAGAGTATCTTGGGATACTCTGGGATCTCACCTTGAGGTCAGATACAGTAAAGGTATTGCCAAAGGCAGCCCTAAAACTAATCATAGAACATCTTAAGTTGGAATGGACCCATAAGGATCACCGAGTTCAACTGCTAAATACACTGCCATTCTGAATATTTACATTGAAGAATGCTGTAGGGTCCACTGTTGAAGTGGCAAAACTTCACCCAATTTATAGTGACTGTAAAGCTGCTGTTGCAATTTAAATCTGTTTCTCACTCTCAGAAAAGCCCGCCATAACCTGTGGAAGGAGGAACAAATACCACCTACATATACACTTACTGATAGTGTTTATCTGAATCTGTCACCTCGATTAGAAATCAAATTGCTAAATGCTGTGTTCAAGAAATTTCCGTGGATTCATGACATTCCTTGGAAGGCTTTAGATCCATAAAGCAATGAATAAATTATAAGACATAATTATGGTATTTTCATCTCTGACAGATATAATTTTACTTCATAAGCACAGAAAAGAAAGCTGCTGTTTTTCTCAGACCAACACTCATAGATTAAAAAAAAAAAAAAAAAGAAACAAGTCTTTTGCTGAAAAATGACATATTTAGTAAATATTGTCCAGGGTAATTGTTCCTGTGGGATCCGAACAGAAACATGTTTCAGATACTGTAACTACTGTATATTCAGTGTGTGTGAGCACTGTATATTCAGAGTAGATGATAATCTCTTTAATGTTTGTTATGAAGCTCCTTGTGGACTCTCAAATGTAATTTTAAATGCTATCCTGAAGAAAAAAAAGAGAGAAGGTATAGCACTCAAATTGGATTCCAGAGATAAGGTTAGTTACTGAGGGTACAATTTACATCAACTGAATTTAGCTGTCTAACATGCATGTATCTAATTTAGGCTCTCTTTGCAGTCCATCAAGGGAAGTAGGTACCTCCAAAGGGAGATAATTCCACTGACTCTGAAAACTGTTTTAGGACAGGATGAACCCCCAACAACTAGAGAAGAAAACCAGATAATAAGATTAGCAACCTCAATTCGAGATAGGAAAGACAGGGAAAATGTATTGGGTCTGGACTGATAGGGCTTTGCACATGAAAACATAAATAAAAGAAGTTTCCAAACATATCCAGGGACTTTTCCCACGTCTGCTGGAAATCACTAGGAGATAGGTCTACGCTGAATGTTTCGAACTGAGACCTCAAATAATCACTGTATCTCTGTTCAGCAAATCACTGTAGCATATATGTAAATCTTCAAGCTTAAATCCCATTAACATCAAAGCGATGTAAGCATGCACTTAAATGTTTTGCTGAACTGGTACCCTTGGCCCCACTCCAGCAAAACATGTAAGCGTATGCTTAACTTTAAGAATGTTTAACCCTGTTAACTTCTATAGAGTTGATTTTCTACAGTTTCCTGAAGTAAAACACAGATTGCAATGCTTTGCCAAGTCACTATCTTAATGAAGATGCAATGCCTGTATCTTATCAGCATTACAAGGTTCAGCTAAATTAGTCATACTAAGGCACAAAGAGTAGAGCTATGTATGCTGTGAGGAGAAAAAAATCCATTAGAAATGCCTAACCATATTGTAAATATTGAAAACTAAGTACTTAAAAAAATGGATTCCAAAATAATAAATCAAAGCCTCAGTTCATCCAGGACTCAGGCACTTGATGTACTTTAAACACATTGTTGTCCAGGCTTAAATTTAGGTGTGTGCTTAAACACCATGATGAACTAGTCCATCAATGTACATCTTTCCCTTTATATGTTAGAAAAAGTAAAAAGCTTTTGCCTTTGTAAATCACATTGCTTTGCCTAAGATATCAGAGAAGCTGCTCTATTCTGATGTTTGTATGTGTGTAATAAATCCAGACATAAAAATCAATACATACGTTTAAACCTGCGAGGTTGTAGAAATGCCCCTTGGAAAAAGTCAAATGTTAAAAAAAATGAATCTCACATAACTATGAGATTGCTATAACAGGCAAAGAACTGTTCATGTTCATGTGTATCCTTTTCACAGGAAAAAACCTTGGTAAAATAAGTTGTACAGAATTGTTTAATGATCTGTATTTCTAGATTTTTCACATTTACATGTTGCTGTGTAAATGACGTTTTATACAACTGTCTGCGGTGTGCCACACAAGCAAGTTACTATTTGGTCACAGATTTTGAATTTCATGGAAGCAGTGTGTTTCACTTAAAAATTAGGCAAGTAAAATGCATTCAGCACAAAGATTAATGATGAATATATTTACAAAGCAGTCACAGGGCTATGTTTTGTTTAGGCAGGATGGCACTCTGTATGCTAAATATGTCATAGATTTATATTACCGTAATAATGCATCATTCTTCAGCTATTAATTTAAACTGCAGACTACGTGTATATTTAACATTCTTCAGAAAGTCCGTAAGACTTATTTACATTTTCTATCCATACTGTAGCTTTAAAGAGCTTCTAATATTGACTGCTGATCCTATACCATCACTATGCTTTAATATATGTAAAAAGATTAAACAATAGTACGAGATGAGTCAAATCAGGTATCAAAATGCCAATAAGGATGTTTTGCCCTTAAATCGAGGTTCTAAACCAATGCTATTTTTCAACTTTGAGAGTGCAGTGCATTGAAGACATCATATTTGAAATATTTGAAGAGCTGAATATCATAAACAGGATGTGTAATGGCATTTCTGCCATTAATGTGAACAGTAAACCATAGGAATAAAGAAAAGAAACAGTAAAATGCACAAATTGGTCATAATAGCTCTTCCTTATAAATAAATTTGGCATTTATCTGAAAAATCAGTTAATATTTGCAATATGTAGTTTTAAGTTATTTTCATCATTTGTAACATATCCTTAAAAACTGATAAATATTTATCTTTCTTTCATTACACTATTTCACAACTCATAAGAAAACCTGCAATTTTTTCAGTTATAATTTTTTCCATCCCTATGACATGCTATAGGAAACAGCATTTGTAAAAAAAATTGTTTTATTTTTTAACAGGAATCTACCTGCAAAAAAACCAGGGAAAAATATGAAAATAAATTTATAAAAAACTCTGAAAGAAAAAAGCAGAGGCATTATAATATCATTATTTAGAATCTATGAAATGAAATGTATTTTTAAAGACAAATTTAATGGCTCCCTTTGAAATCCTCATGTTAAAATCAAAACCACAACTTTAATAGAAGACAGACATAGGTACTGTATGAAGAATTACAACTTAGAAAATTAATAAAAATAGTATCTAAACCAGTATTAGTAAGATATGAAGCTCATTCATTAATGGTCTCTGTGATAATATATCACTGAAAATGTTGCATGAAGGGCAGTCTTTGATAGGATTATGTACAGTATAATAGCAAGATATTGAAATTAAAATTCACTGAGAAGATACATCTTGTGAACTGAAGGGTAAGAAGATAATAATGGTAACATTAATAATAATAAATAACTAGTATAAAATGATTCACATAAATAGAATTTCCATCAGCAACCATTATTGCAATTATAGGAATGATAAAGTAATAATCTACAGTAAATAGCTAATCTTTATTGATTCACTATTTAATTTCTTTTTTAAAGGGTTTTAGAATTGCTGTCAATAACAATAATGTGTACACCAGGAAAAGCTATGTAGAGAATAAATGATAAAAACAGTATTATGTAATCTGATTCTAAATAATCTTTTGGAGATATTTATGTTGTTTGGTGCAGGAAAAGAAAATTCTTAAAAGAGTTTCCCCATCTATTTAACAAATGCTGTGGGATTTCTTCAACAGATATTTATGGGGATTCCAGAAGCATACTGGTAAAATTTAGAAAGTTCAGTACCTGGATTTTTAATCACACTTCTCTCTAAGGTAAGAGCAGCTCTCCATCAATGGCATCTATTAAGAAAAAACAGACCACAAACTATCTGACTCTACAGCAGCCCTAGAGGCAGTTTCACAACCAACAGCAAAATTAGCACCAAAGGCAACCAAAAGGCCAAGACAGAGGCTGAACAGGAGATATTATAAGGAACTAACTGTGATACCGAGCAAATATATTGTATAATTGAACATACATACATCAAACAAAGCTTCTGCATAGCAGTAAGCTCAAATGTTAGGACAGGCAAAAGAAAGGCAGGACCTTATATGAGCAAGTGAAGTGATGATCATATAATGCCATGGAATGTAACGTCCAATTTCAATTGCTTTTGAATTCATAGAAGAATAGGGAATAGTTTGTGATATGCCTAAAAAGGCCTAATAATGTGATCCTGAGAGAAAGACTAGATTTTGATTCATGAAGATTTTCTCTTTAGTTTTTTAATATATTCATCATCATAGCAGTATCTTTTGATAATTACTAATGTAGCTGGCCTTTGATGAACCACATATGAGTATTTTTGTAGTCTATTTTGCTTTCAAATTAAGAAGGATATTGGATAATATTAACCTTCACTGTACACCGTGATTTTACTTTTGCCTTGCATGATGCTTCCTAGATAATGGAATTATCTAGGCCACTGGTCAAAAAACTGTTTCATGTAGGGGAGTAAATACATTGTGTAAGAGAGTTCTTCTTGTGTAACCAAAATCGCCATCTACCTGGAACTACATATATTGTAATACTGAATAAGATTGTTTTCACTGTGTAATGCAGAATATATTTCTGATTTTGCAAACACTTCTCATGAGCTCGTAGAAGGGAAGTAGCAATTGAGGAAAAAAAAAAGGAAATAAATGCCATGTTCACTATGGGAAAATAGTACAAATCCAGCATGGATCTCTCTCTTTCCAACAGTTTAAATTCATGTCCTTTTCATAATGGCATGTGGCCATACTGGCTTTAAGAACAGAGCAAACAATGGCTGTTGTTCCCCAGATGTTCGATGTCCAAATTAGTTATGTTATGCCTCCGAGGTGGTGGACTCAACAATGAGAGGCGTGGCTAAAATTTTGGCCCTTGTATTATCATTACGTCAGTTAGACAGAAAACATGAAGGAAAGTTCCTGCTCAAGTGAGAGAAACTGGCAACAATTTGAAATGTTTGATATACTCAGAAGTGCAACAAAAGGACACTTCACCTTGAGGGCAGATGTCAATGCTATGATGCACATGCAGTAAAATCAAAATGTTTTCATTGGCATGAAAAAACAACCAGAAATATGTAGCAGTATTTTTTTCTTTTTTGGTGGGGAGTTGATAGTTCCTACCATATCCATTCCCAAGAGGGCACAGCTGACACATGATGCAGAATCTTGAGAGAAGACAGAGGGGATTCTGTGTGCAGAGAAAGAGAAAAGATCTGTTTTACACAGTTAAGAAGGGAAATGGGTACATGGGACAAATGTTGTGCATATATATATATATATGTATGTATGCATCTCAGCCAGGAAATACCCGCAAGTCTATTTAGCTGTGATATAAAGGTAGTAAGAGGGGAACTCTGTGAAATTAACAAGCCATACTTTAAAACCAGTAAATAAAATAGTTTTCAAAAAATGATACATAGGACTTCTGAGGTATTTTTAGAGAAGTGCAGGATCAGATCATTTAGGTGAATTAGAAAACACTTTGCAGTAGCATTACAACAGATAAAACATTGCAAAGAGCAGAAAACTCCATGTATGACTTTCAGCACAAAAACCAACTGCTGCTTCCCTTTGGGGTCTAATGTTGCAATTGTCTGTTTGGAACTTGTCACACATCCCTCTGAAATATGGTGTTAGTCCCTCGTGGAAATTTGATAGCAAAACCCCTTAACTAATTTTTTTAGCCATTAATAATAGAATTAATCAAAATTCATAGAATGGTTTGGGTTGGAAGAGATCTTAAAGATCATCTAGTTCCAACCCTCCTGCCAAAGGCAGGGACACCTTCCACTGATCAGGTTGCTCAGAACCCTATCCTACCTGCCTAGAACACTCCCAGGGATGGGGCACCTACAGCTTCTCAGGGCAACCTGTTCCAGTGCCTTACCACCCTCACAGTAAAGAACTTCCCAGTATCTAATCTAAGCTTACCCTCATGAAGTCTTATCCCTTAAAGCATTACCCTTTGTCCTGTTACTACATGCCCTTGTACAAAGTCCCTCTCCAGCTTTCTTGGAGGATCCTTTAGGTACTTGAAGGTGCTCTAAGGTCTGCATGGAACCTTCTCTTCTCCAGGCTGGACGGTCCCAATTCCCTCAGCCCTCAGTCCTCGTGGGAGAGACGCTCCAGCCCTCTGAGAGTCTTTGTGGCTCTCCTCTGGACTTGCTCCAACAGGTTTATGTATTAATAGTTGCTTTGATTTCCCAGAAACTTAAAAGAGAACAGAGTAACTTGACTCTATTAGCCATCTTCCTTTTTTAATTTTTCTTATTTTTTTTTCTGTTTCAGCAGAAATTTTCCTGAAGTAAGGAAAGTGGGACTATGATCTTTGTAAACATCTCTGCCATGTGACAGTGATTGTTCTGATAATTATTCATTATTCAAGACTATAAAAATTATTGCTGCTTTCAAATACCTTACAAATCATAAATGCCTATGCCAGGGCTTTGCTTAGGCAGGCTTCCAGAATGTTATTTCCAAATCTAGAATTTTGATAAATTTGTTTCCTCCTGTCCTGAGTTCAATTATCTTAAAAAGTACAAGGGTGGTGATTCTTTATTTGAGTGGATTTTGTCTTCTTTTCAGGTAGGGCAATCACCTATGAAGTGGATGGGAGTCCAAGGACTGGGAGTTAGTTGCATCCAAAAGCTAATGGATGGGAAAAAAATTAAGTGTGAATAAATAAGCAAGATTATACACACTGCAAATGGGGCATGAGATTTTAAAATAAAACTGTAAAATTCTGCTGCTCAGGCTATTGTTAATTAGATAATTTAAATCTACTAAAAAAATAACTACTGAGTTCAATCTGTTACCTTTCTGTGCTTTATTTCTGTTGATGATTTCTTGTAAAAATACAATGATCTCAGTTATATGATTGCTAGATGCATTGTGTAAAATATAATGCAGTACAGATGTCAACCTAAATAGCTTATATTTCTAAAGAACTATGAAAAAATACTAACACTATAGAAACAATGGTTCAGTAATTACTTTTTGCTGTGGAGTGATGTTAGGCATTTATCCTTATAGATCCCTAATACACTTAAAGTCAGCACTGCCCCTGTGGTCCTTTTACCTTTGTTGATAAATGTATTGTACAGGATACCTTGTATGACCACTACAGTATCTGAGGTCATGCTAGGCTGTTAGCACAAATGGTGTGAACAATAGTTTATATGCCACTTAACTCCTTGGGAGAAACAGTTAACCTTGCCAGAGAGGACAGATCAGTCATGTATAGTTATTAAAGTCTAGAAGGTTTTGTTATGTTCTGAAATACTTTTATAGAACTACAATACTCTCGTATGAGCTTTACGAAGCAGGGAAGCAAGAAAGTCAAAAATTATCTTTGCCATCTTTGAAGGGGATATTCAAAGTTTACAAAAAAATATTTTCCCAGACAAATTTTAGTATATTTAATCACTAGGCTTTCTGAACAAGGCCAACCAGTTAACAATATATTAAACAAATGCCTTAAAACAGACTAAGTTTACAAAAAATAACTGTGAATTTGACAGCCTTGAAATGGGCAGTCACAAAAAACCTCTAGCTCTTCTTGATTACAGTTTTTCAAATAGTGATGAAACTTCATAAACGACACAGATGAACATCAAAATTGAATTTTATTTAATTAGCAATTAACTATAAAAACATCTTCCAGGCAAATATCCTTTTCCAGAATTTCTCATGAATAAAAAAGACAGAGTGAACAAAGAATAAATCAGAGTAGGAGATTACTGCAGACTTATCAGGTACTCTACGTACAGATGGAAATGACACCACTGTTAACAGTTTCACGACATAATGTGCTGCTCCTACATCATTGTTTATTCCAATGGACTGTCAGATCCAACCAATTTTTGACTCTTCTAGAAAACAGAAAGCTGAAGGCATCTCAGGTTCAGGTAGCCTCATCCATTTCAGGTTCAAGCATAGAAACCTGTCAGCCTCTGTATCTGCATGTGTGTTTATGCTCAGCCAAACATTAACCACCACTGAATCTCTACACTTTTAGGGTTAATTCAGAATATCAATGCAGCTGTCTTAGTCTGACCTCCATTTTCAATTCAGCACACTCAGATTAGTCACTTCCTCCCCTCAAGTTATGGTTTAGCATCCCTACATGCAAATGATCAGGTGCTACCCGAGGCAGGGTTTCAGATTACAGAGAAGAGGTCACCTCAGTTTGCCAACCAATCTGCCACATGGCACACCACACATCCATGCACTGCTTCTATCCCTTCTTCCCAGACATATACTCAGGTAGACCTCTCTCTGACTTTGTTTCAATTGTTCATACCTAACTCTACACCTGGCAAAGACTCACTCAGACTTCTGGAAGCTCTTTCTTCTGGTACACTGATGTCCTGTGCAAGCATGGGAACCCTCAGCACCACACTAGCCTTCATGTTCCAGGGTAGGTGGGAACAAAGACATTCCAAGAATGACCATCTTGGAGAAAAAACATTTCTAGATGCAGATTCAAATACACATCTTCATGGATAGATTTAGTAGTCCATGTACATGCTTTCCTACCAAGAACTAGTACCCCATTAAGTAAGAATATTTACTGTGTCTTCAAGAAAAGGACATGGAAAGCAATGAGAACAGGGAGAAATCAGTTTGTTAGCATTGCCTTTTAAAATCTCCTAACTAGCAGAATGAAACCACGTCTCTTTATTTATTTATTGCACTTGTAAAAAGATTAATGGAGATGTGATTCCTTCAGGCTTTTACATATAACCCCTCCACACAAAGAACAAAATTATACAGTGCAGCAAACGAACTAAATTAGCTACATTTATTTAAATAACTGCTATGAAGGAAACAATAAATCAACAAGAATCCTCACAAAAATGTGTTTACAAAGTGTCTTATAATTTGTTTTAGCAAGGACAGAGACTCCTAGCTCTTAGCTAAGCTTGCTGCTAACAGTCTATTATCATATCAACTGTTAATGAATGTTTGCTATAGAAAAGCATTTCTAGCAAAAAAAAGACTATGTGTAACTTCTGCCTTACTATCCTTTAAGACATGGCTGGCAACCCTACACAAAATAGATTTTCCTAACAAACATTTTGTCAAAGGCTTCTAATAACTTGGGAGAACAATCAAAATTAACTGACAGTGCTCTGTTAAATCAGAAAAAGAGATTATTTGAATGGTCATAATCATGCAATTATCTCATCTTCACTGTATTTCAAGAGGCTGTATCTCTATCTAGTCCTATATCAGGAGTGAGTAGAGGGAGCTCTAATGCTGAACCTGTGATGTATTCATAAATCAGTACTTTCAGAGGCTGTCATGGGCTCCATAATGAGGGTCATTATTCAGGCAGAGTGTCAAAACTACTATCAAAGGACCTTCTCAGAATCACAATCATTCTGTTTCTTGTTAAATAAGCAATGTAGTACACAAAAATGGCAAACAAGAAGCAGGTCAATTTGATACAGTATGAGGGCACAGAGACCTCTAGAGTAATTTACCCTCTGGGAATTCTGATGGCTTGTGAGATAAATTATATACACCCTCAGAAATGATTAATGGTAATAAAATCCCAGGAATATTTTCAGAAAAAAAAAGTCCATATGTACATATGGCAACTTCAGTAACAAAGAAGACATTTTCTAAAGCGGAACACTTAAAAAAATTATTATTAAACTGCAACTAGCTCTCCAGAAAGCTACTAAATCTTATTACAAAGTTGGCATCATTCTGTGGAAATGCTTTATTTCGATTTGCTGAAATAGTTTTTTTTTTAAAAAAACCCGCACCTAGAGCTTTTCTGAATTAAAAAGAAAGGAGATAAAGGTGAAAAAAAAGGAAAGACGACCTGTCAAAAATAGATTTACTGAGACAGGCTATTATTGACTTAATTTTATATAAGCAATAGGAGATACAAAAGGAGTTATTAAGAGAACATCATCTGGACATTTGACTACAATGGCAATAAATGCAAATTATTTGTAAGTGATTAAAGGCTGTATTCAAATCACATAGCATAGGTGCCTAAATTAGGCACTGGCATTACTTCCCTCCTTTCACTTTAGGGAACAAGAATATAATAGCCCTACATGCAAAGTAGTCTGAATTGCTCATTCTCACTTGAACTAAAACATTACATTAGTAATGGGTAAATTAGGCACCAGTAAAAGCAGCCTAAATTCTGTCGCAAGATGACTTCTGGATACAACAGTGACCAATCTTTTGGGGATTAATAGTCAACCTCTTCTGACACCAGTAAAGTTCAGTGTCTCAGAAGATTAGATTTAAGCAAAAGCTCTTTATTTTTCCTTGTCTTTTAGATAACTATGTTGAGTATATGTATGATATCCATTTATAATATACACATATATATATTATACTTATGTATACACATATGTATGTAATTCCACAGGTGTGTTCATACACAGCATAAATCTGAAACAGTAAAATATTGTAGGGCAGAAATTTCACTGCAGTCTTTTTATGTACTGCTTATTTGCCTGGTCTGAGGCTTCTCCTAAAGCTTTGTTTAAGAAACTTGTCCAGAATTTAGTATGGTCCATGAACTTACACAGTCACAGTCTTCAGAGATGGATACCAAGAGATCCATTTGTAAGTGCAGATTCTTATAACCATTTGAATGCTACTTGTGACACAGACTTTCTCCTATGCTCCCACAGAGTGCTACTGACTTCAATTGGCTTTTCTGCAAGTGTGAAGTTCCCAGAGAAATGCCACAATTGAACCTAATAACAATTGAAGAGTCTGATGCTTTCAAGTACTCTGATACTTTCAAGGTACCCAGAGTTTTTGAAATTCAGCTGTCTTAAATAGTTGCCCTATTACTGTTTTCCAATCTTAAATTTTTTTGTTAAATTTTTACAATTCAGTCATGTAGATATTTGTATACATATGCACACTTTTATGGCGTAACTTTATTATACAGACTGATAACATTTTTTGTATCCCCTTCAAAGCAATAAATAAATTGTAGGTCAGAAGTCATAAGTCTGCTTCCTTTCTCATATTACCCTTGTTAAACAGCAAGGTGAGAAGTAGATTAAAAAACAGTCCCCCTAAGTGCCTCATAAATCCCTCAGCTTCACTCCACCAAACTGAATTTTGTCTGACAATAAACCCTACCTTGTCTTATTGTTTAAGTAAATTTGTATCTGTGGAATAATCAAAAGCAAACCAATTATATTCAGGCATCTTTTTTATCCATCTGTTTGGATATAACTGTCTATTTAATAGTGTTTGCATATGAAGCAATGTTCTATTATATGCATAGGTACTCAATTATTTAGATTATACATTTGAATAAACTGTGCAGTTAAAGGAGTACCCTTGTAATGCAGGACAATTACATTTTTCTAGCACAGTTTACACGTTATTAAACTAATACCAATTTGGACAACACAACTGGATATAGGATCCTAAGCTTCACCTATGAAAGTTCTTTTCTTTAGGCGTACGTTTTACCCCTACAATTATCAGTCGTTGTTAGCCCCTTCAGATTATATTAAATTAGGCAACAGGCTTGTGTGAATAGAGACTACAAAAAAATTAATTTCACACAGAAGACTGTGCATTTAAATGTAGGTTTGCTTAATGCAGCTATAAAAGTACTGTCTATATACATAATGGGTCAATATAAAAGGTGCCCTGTCCATGTGAAAATCACTCTGTATGACCAGCATAAGAAAACAATACTGCACTGTCAGACTGTGAAAGAGCAGTTCACTGAATATCTCCTTTTCCTACCAATCAGAGGATGACTATCACATTTTTCCAAAGGTGAAGACAATTGTCTTTCTACTGAAGAAAAAGAAAAAATCAAATACTATTAAAGACCCAGAGATAAGCAGGTGTTTGTCAATCCTTGAAATAAGTTTTCTGTGACTCATCATGAATATCTATTCTGAGTGGGGTAATGGAAGAGGGATAGAGAGAGATGTAATAAAGTAATCTCACCTCTACTATTAAAATATTAAATTCTGGGCATCTTCGTCTGTCTTGTACCTTGTGGAAGGAATACTTTGCACATGTACAAATTGACTTTAGAATAGAATCTGTTCTTCTGCCTGTGTTACACACCTGTATGCCCAAAGGGGAAGAACAGGTATTTTCGATGATCATCTATCAATGAAACCGTGCTTAGAATGTGGAACTGCGTGGCGTTTGTCCAATTTGCACTTTTGCTCAGCTTCTTCACTGAGTACCCTTTCTGTTCTTCCCTTTGAATCTCATTATTGCAAAAAAAGACTCCCTGGAAGCATGAGAATGCACAAGAGCTGAGTTTTTTTTACAAGGACTAATCTTCATAAACTGCATACTCAGTGTTGGTAGACAAGCTCCACTGAGGAGTCAGAGCATCCAAAAGTAGTTTCCCACTCTAAATAACTCTCAAGAGAATCTAATCTATCTCCATTGGTTATCTGGGCACTCAGTGGGTAGTGATGGACAACATAATTTATATTTTTCACCATCTCCAGATCAAAACAAGTATCCTGATACTGCCATATATCATGTTACTATTCAATGAAAGGGAATGAATGAACAAAATACCCATATAGCCAAAAACAACAGCTCTGTACAGTGTAAAATAGCTGGCTTAATCTGAGAATGCTACAGATTTGTGTGTGACCTCATGATTGTGTGATTTGTAAGTTTTCTAAGGTTCCACAGACTGTATCATCTTTTCCATGAAACTAGTTGCTCTGGCTATAGCCAATGGTCATTTTACTTTGCCTGACAGCAGCTGTTCTCTTTAGCACTTTTCTTCCAAAAGGGTGGCTTAATGAATGCTGAGAGCGTTTATTGCAGCTCATTTCTTAGGGGAAGCTTGAAAACCTATCAAACAGTTTACTCTTGCATTCAGGTGGTTGCTAGAAGTCCAGATTAACAATACTAGTAAACTGCTTTACACAATGACTCCAAGATGGACTTTTTCTAATACTAAGAGCAACCTGTGAAGTTAACTGCATGGAGCTGGCAGTAATTGTGAGAAAACAGATCCACAGATGCCTAAGGTCTTTGTCTAGGAAGTTCGGAAGTATTGTCTAACCACTTCCCCATTTCCTTCAGTGAGAAGTTGCTCAGGTCCCTCTGGGTTTGGGTATAGACCTTTCTTTTCTTCCCTGCTGGTTTCACAGAGAACTGGAGGTGCAGTTGCATCATGCTCTATTCAGTGGTGACTAGCTGCCAGCAGAGCACAGTTCAGTGAAGGACAAAGTGTTGCTTGACCTATGTTAGGAATACTGCACTGGAAGATGATGTTGCAGATGCCAGGCTCAGGTCTGGCTAAATCCAGAGCCAAATCTCCAAATGCTAGCTCAGATTGACTGTCTGCCATCCAACGTGAAAGCAGAGATACTTCTGAATGAGATTTTGATCTTGAACCCCACTTTATTCATTTATCCATACAGTCATGCCAGGAGGTAAGGAAGCCCAGTAGTATCTTCTCAATTGCAAAATGGAGTATAGCAGAACCAATAGGACCCTCAGAAGCAAGGAAAAACTACCTTTTATAATATTGACACACATTCACCAAGACTTTCAAAGTTATCATGGCTCCCTTGAAGTTATGAGTGCAGAGCCCACCCTCTGACATACCTGATGTAAAGCAGAAAGTGTTGAGCAAAGGGACCAAAGCTTACAAAATACCTCCCTCTCTGGTGGTAGGAAAGCAGATAGTTAGAAAACCTGACACCAGATGCCGAGGTGGCCTGGCCACCTGAGATTGCTTTCCAAATGTAGGAAGATCATGTGAGGAAGTCGTGTCACAGTTATTATTGGTTCACTGTAATACTGTTACTGATCCAATAATCTATTGGCTTTCAAAGGCTCAATAACATTCTGATTCTCTTTCATACCAGAAAGAACTACAAAATGGTGTGACAATAATACACAATATATGTTTTTGAATAGAACTTTGAACACATATATATGAATTTTTGAAAATATTAGAAATTCTAATGTTCTAAATGAGACTGAAAAATCAGTAATAATTGACTGGCCAGATTTGGCTTATATATGCTTTGATTTTCACTAATAATGCTTTGAAAATATGGTAGATGGTAGATGCTTGGTAGATGGTGCAATGTATTTTAAAATTGTTTTGCTTAGAGCTACCATTTCTTTTTTTTTGCCTTTTTCTTTCCAACTTCTAGTGTAGCGACTGTATATAATGATGTAAAACTTGAAGGCTTTCTTTCACAGGTACATTTTAAGTTTTAGGTCCTAACTGAAAGACTTCTGAACCAGATCCACACCCAGCAAACCTTCCAATCTCAGCTTCATCTCTCCTGCAGTTGAATAAGATAAAAATAAATACGTGCACACTCTAATGAATTAGGTGTGTCTGTTTGGTTAAAATTCACTATGTATAATTTTTTCCATTTGACAGAAGCTTTTAGAGTTTTAGTACAAAATTACCTTTGACTCACACCAGCTGTTTGACCATAACCCTTCAGATGTACACGTACTTTGCTTCCCCCAGGTCACTTGTAATTGGCCTCTTTTCCTTTGTGTTCGGTAACTTTCCAGTTTTCTGCAGGCCTGTTCATGACTGAATTGATGTTAAGAAAGAGTGGATAAAGGTAGACCTGAAGTCTGTGCAGAGGATAGGTAGGGACTTGCATTTCTGAATACAAGTGGGTCAAAATACACATTCTCAGAACCTGCTGAGAGACCTGGTCCAGGGTATTATACTTCTCCCAAGGAATTGCACTTTTTGAAATATATCAGAAACTCTACTTCTGTGAATAGAATCTGGAAACACTCTGTAAACCAGCTGTGATAAACTTTGCTTAGTTGATGCTTCAGACATATATGGGCAAAGATCTGCAGACAGGAGCCCTGTTGTTTCTAAGACCTCTTCTGTGACAGCTGTTGGCAACACCCCCAGCCATCACAGTACGACGCCGACCTTTCTGCCAAAGTGCCCACGTGACAGCTTGGAAATAGCTTAAAAGCTGCAGATCTTCTGAGAGGAACCTCCTCATCTGTGCTCCCCCCACCTCTCAGACACACACTGTGCAATTTTTTTTTACATGCAGAGGGAGGATATGAGTCTTAGGGATCTATTAATGAATAACTTATACAATGTTTACATGAGGATTTTTAGGTAGTTTGCTTCAGAAATGTTCTGAATTGGCTGTATGAAATTGGTATTCATCATAGTGAACTTTTCTGAGAAAAACAGGACACTTCAACATCTTGGGGTCTGCAGTCTGAAGGAACAGATGAGAAGCAACAAAAGCAGAGGTGCAGGTACCACCAGGCAGGCAAAACTGTTAGGAAGAACTTGAAGCAGTATGGGAAGCTTGGACAAAGTGGGATATATTGTTATTCACTGTTAATTGTCCAAATGTTTTGGGTATTGCTGGTTATTTGTTCTAAATTCATCATGAGGTGATTAAAAAGTCAATCAGCAAAGACTGAAAAAAGTGCAGACCCAAATTCTACAGAAACGATAAAGCAGGAAACCTACTTAACCACACATGGTTGAACCTTATCTTTCCTTTTCATCAGTTAACTTTCTGATACATTGAGGGTGTCCTCATCATTTTTTTCTTAATTTTTTTACCTATGTTCTCCCTCATGTTCCACAGAAGGCATTAAATTAAAAAAGACAATGTCAGGTATCTGTAAACTATCTTTTCCTTGTCCTTACCTTTTCTGAACAACACTATTTTTTCTATCTTGTGGTTTTAGTTTGGTTTTTTTTAATTTTCTATTTCCCTTTCCACCATTTTCATTCTATTCACCACAAGAAGTGAGGTGAGCCGAAAGGGAACAGCTGTGGGTGACACTTTGGTAGCCAGAAGGCACAGCATTACAATTGCTGTGTCAGCAGTTGCACCACAGAATGCAGTAAGGTTCTCATGAGTGTGAGAACCACCTGTGACCAGCTGGAGTAGGCACCACTTCAGAGGTCAAAAAGAAGGTGAGCTGGAAGAGACTAGTGTTCACAGAACCCGTTTGCAAATAGAAATCAGAAAGCAACCTTTTATTTTCTTGTCTTCTTTTAGGCACCTACCTTGTGGTGTCATGAAATGGACGTAAACAAATCTCCCTCACAAATCCCTCCTCCCAAAAGTAGCCATAATGAGAAAAGTCCCATCCTTCCTGTTGCTCTGGTTTGGTTTTGTGGTTTTTAGTCCACAGGGGAAAGGGATCATAAACCAACACTTCTCCTTAAGCTGCAATCCTGGCTGCTGTTGGGTAGGCAAGATTTACAGTGCCAGATAATATACAGTATCTCAGACCCTCGTTTCAGTCCACATGGTTTAGTGATTTGCATTCAGATAGCTAAACCATTGATGCAAAGGAAAAAGAACCCACCTCAGACAAACTTGGCTGAACTTTCAGTACTGATAGCTTAGAAAACTGCTATGTACCCCAGAAATCTTGAGTAATCTTGTAAATTTTGGAAACACACACTGCACAAACTGGGACTTACATATCAGTGAACACAATGCCCTCAAACATCACCCTCCATTTTGGTTCAAAACCCCCCATTTGCAACCTGTATCATACAACATTTATCAACGAGGAAAAAGAAAAGAAAAAAAAAGAGCAGTTGGATAAACCCCATAAATATTCTAAATATACTGCATATCCATATACTTCTGGGAAGCAGGCTAGAGAAACACTGTTAAAAAGAGCTCAGAAATTTCCAAAAGTTGAAATACTTGGTGACTGTGTTAGTAAATTAAAAGGAAAAAAAGAATGTTTTTGTTGAAAATAAGATGACTTGCTGATTCCATGTTCCGTTGGCTTTGCGTCCTGAGCCAACCTGAGGTCTAAGCAGAAGGCTATAAATTCATACAAGAAGTAACAACAGCTCTTTGAACTCTGCAGAGAATTGGAACAAGACAAAGATGTGTGCCTGCTATGAATACCTGTGCCGCAGTGGAAGCAATCTTAACATTTACTATTTAGCCAGGAGTTGAAAAGACGAGTCAACTATTTATTCAGAGGCTGGAATGCTACTAACTATAAATACCTCCAGACTTTTGTTTGCCAATAGGCTTCTGAAATGGTGCCATTCACTGCAGCTCTTGAAATTGTGGTGTCAGACACATGTATATATCGGAGCGCTGTTAGTGAAATGTAAAAGCTGTTTGAAAGAAAATCACTGGGGGAAGTCCTCACATCTGTGTTTTAAAATACACAGAATACTAGTACTTTTCATTTATTTATTTGTGTAATGAAAGGTGACAATATTAGGAAAGCCCATATAAAGAACATTTATAGGTTTGCTACTTAGTTTTGCTTTGGTTATTTTTTCAAAAACACATTTAAAACTATAGAAAAAGTGCAGAATTAAACAATACTTGTTAACAAATGGAATGGTATTCTAATTTGACACTGTTGGAAATACATTACCAATATTTATCCCTAAAGAAATAACTCTGGGATTTAGCTTTTATAATGTTCTGGAAAATGTCCTAAAGATGTAGCACTTTGTCTCATTTTTCAAAGAAATTGTGTGATATAGGAAAAAAAAGAAACCTATTAGTGAGTAAACAAAATATTCCTCAACATCCACTGCTATTACAACAGCAGAAAAGTTGAGCAAAAGATCTGAAGTGAATTCCAATGTTTCATAAACTGGAACAAACCTGTGTCACCACAGGAAATTTCTGTCGAGTTTAGACGTTTATTAATACACTATAATAATTGCACATAATGATAATAATGAAAAAAACCCCAACACCACAAAAATATCCACAAAAACCAAAACTCTAGACATCAGATTTTTTTCATTTGCTTTGCTGTAGATTAGGGAAGGGAAAGGAATGGGAAGGGAAAGGAAGGGGAAGAGAAGGGAAAGGAAGGGGAAAGGAAGGGAAAAGGAAGGGAAAGGGAAAGAGGAAGGGAAAGGAAGGGGAAAGGAGGCTTTCTTGAAGAACACTTCTTTATCTGAGCACTGCTGACTTTGAATTAACACTGAAGCAGTCTGTAACACCCAGTATCTGATTCAGAACTCATATCTAGCTCCTTTTTCTTTACTATAGGTGTGTCCAATTTAGGTATTCTTATTTTCTGAAAAAGTTCCATCACAAATGAAATAAAGGGGATGTCTCCTGTGAAAATCGCACAGTGAAATCCAGACCATCTCATTTGCTTTGCAATGTTGCAGTTCAGAAAGGAAGTGCCAAATCTGATGTCAACAGCCACCCATATGGCAAAGGAGAACTAGAATCCCCCAAATCCCCATAAATAGCTTACCAAGTGCTATTTTTAACATGAAGGTGAAGGGTGCACTCTGAGAGAAAGATTCTCTTCTTCATCAGACACATGGCTGCTAACAAAGCTGTCACCTCCACCCCTCCCACAACCACCAGTGTCACCGTTTGCAGCTCCAGTGCCAGCACCTTCAGCAGCTCAATCATCTCTGATACTGCCCTCCCCATCATCAGCACCAATGAATTTCTCACTATTACTGCTCCTGTTACAAGCCTCACCAGCAGCCCTTTTAAACACCTTTGAGCCTCTCCTTCTCTGTCTCTCTCACATTGAAACATTTCAGCTGACAGTCTATTTTTTAGACAACCAAGTGCTAGCTTTTAAAGTATTTGATGTGTCTAGCATTTCAGCCCCTTCCTTCACACCTTCTGCTCACAGGGCCAAGTGATATGTGAGGAATTTCTTTTGGTTTCAAAAAATATATCCTTTGTTTTCTTTTCACAAAAATTCACTTCATGCCCATGTTTAGCTGAAGCACAAGGAAAGAAAAATAAATTTTATACAATATTATCAGAAAATATATACACACTGCATACACTGAATTGCTGAAAGACAAAGGATTTATCAGTAAAATATCTTTAATTTGTGAAAACTGGAAATTTGCCAGAATGGCTTGCTTGTTAATTTAACCATTGAACACAGACCTTAAATTGCTGTTTGTGAGATTTCCACTAACATCAGAGATGTTTTTTCTCTTACTTATCTGCATGTAGAGAGTCATTATTAAAATTAATTATTATTTTTCCGCTTAAAAATATGTACATTGCCCTTCATGTTGAATATTAAGTCTTCCATATAGCTTTTCCTCAGTATCTGTAAAACTGTGGAATAACAGAGTGAATCAACAAGGCTAAAATTAAATGTGAAGAACTAAATATACGCTTCAGTAGCTGTTTACATAAAGTGGACATTTCTTTCCTGTTTGTAAAAGCTGATCACAAACACAAGTACCTCAATCCATGCACATCTCTAGAATGAATTATGCATTTCCCTAATGGGCATAAGAACTAGGAAAACAAGGTGCCATCATTAATTTGGAACACAATGAGTTCAGGGAAATTCATCTGTCCTAGTAAACTGAAAATCCTTGCAAACCCTATATTAAATGTCAAAATCTACTGCCTGATAAGGTGGATGTGTGTCTCGATTTTGTTCTTTGTGCTTATACTTTGGTGTGAATAACACTCTTTTTTTGGCAATTGAAATATTTTTATTTGTTCAGCAGTTTGTTGGAGTCCATGCCACTTTGCAAGAAGATATGCTTTTCTTGCTTTGCAAGAAGATATGTCTTTTCGAACTTCTGGCTGGGGCTTAATGCTGCTACCTAGATCCCTGTGCAATTACCAGGAAGCATCAGAGCTCCTGTTTCAGACTCTCTAGATTCAGGAATCTACATTTATGATCTTTAGTTAGATCACACTCAGAAGAATTTGAAGATGTGTTTTTTAAGTCTGTGGATAGAATTTTTGATTAGTCTTCAAGGAAAAGATTAACTAAAAATCTTCAGAATACTTGGTGGTATAAGATACCTTTTAAAATCAGGCAATTTTAAGCTATTTCAATTTGGACCACCAGAATAATTAATAGTTTCCAAATGCCCTTGACACTGGATTGAGCAAGTCATTCAGTCTGACAATATATGGAAAAGGTCAAAAATTTGACCCTAACTATTTAGTAAGAAAGGAACCCAAAGGGAATGAAGAGGCAAAATATCGTACATCTTACTCCCTCCTTCACTGGACTAAGCTGTTCTCATCAACACAGAAAGCACAAGTTCTTATTTCTGCAAAAGCAGATTATGATCATGCATACAGTCATATAAATTGGCCTCTTAGAAAAATAGGGGTTTTTTAACTATGCCTTGAAATCTTTTATTTGTTTATTCATTTAATACAATATGCAGTCATTTGAGTTTGTCCATCTTCTTTTTAAGACTTAATTACACTTTATATTTGGAGTGTTTTGATTAAAAATGATGAGTTTAGTGCTCTATTAACATGGTAAAAATTTTACAATGAGAAAATAACAAGTTCAAAATCATTTCTCTTTGACTGGTAGAAGTGCAACACAGGAAGAAAGATATGATGACTGGAGGGGCATAGGAAAAACAAACTAGGAGGAGAGGGCTTGTTGATGCAATAAAGAAAATGGTCAGTTCCTGAGACAAGTTAGTTTGACAGTTCAAAGGAACACTGGAAATACTAGCCTAAACTCATGTAGAATTTTTTACAAGCCACAGCTAATGCTATTACTTCATAAAAGTAAGTGCAAAACTTACTTGCCTAGACCCTAGCATTCTGAATTATTCATAGACATTACTGATTGTCAGCAAACGCAGCCTCAGAACAGCACTATCGCTCAAAAAATGGTGCTCATCATCTGTGGCATTTCAGGTTGACCTGTTGTCCCTGTAAAAAAAAGTAATGTGCAAAACAGCATTGTGGTTTGTAAGACTCTTCTGTCTTGACATGCTATGACATGACTTTGTCCTGAGTTCTTAAAATAAACTGCATTTTCAGATTGAATGGAGAGGATGAACCATTTCTGAAACTTTGGTTATTTCCTCAAGGTATGTACATGTGTACACAGTCCTTGCACTACACACCAGCCACACTAATTTCTCAGTAGAATCTGTTGGTCAAATGTTGCTTTCCACCTCTTTCATTTGATCTGATGTTCTTCAAATCTCACATTCTGAAGAAAGTCATATAGGTTTCATCCAAAGGCAATCTGTTTATGTGAAGAACAAATATTCTTTATAGGGTAGGAGCATGGTAAAGCAGTCTTGTATTTTCAGCAATCCTCCTAGCAGAAGAAATAATGACTATAGGGCAAATTCAGACCTTTCTGAGTATGTCTTGACATTCAGTTGTGCCAACTAACCTCATTTCTAACCCCAAATGTTATTTTTACACAAGTCCCACTTTCCACTATTCCATATTTGATCTGATGCTTGAAATGAGGACAAAGAAATCCAGTTTACATTTAAGTCACTAAGATAGTGTCTTCTCAGCAAGGCTGCAGTGGTGGATAAAGACACAATACCCCAAAAGTAAGCTACTGATGCCAATTTACCATTCCTGTTATTTTCTACTGCAGTTGCAATTGGACCAATCTCTCTAGTTTTGCCTAAAGGCACCTTCACCTTGCCAGAGAGTATCTTCTACACTTTCTCCAGGAGAATGTGACTAATTTCCTTCTTGTCCATTGCCTGTTCACTGCGCACACAGATTTTTGACAGCCTGTCCTAGATGGTCTTCTAAATTGGCCCAGTTCTGTACTACAGGCTGCTGGCCTGTGAACCTCTACTTCATTGTGATTCTCATAATCCTTCAGTGACCACTTTGGCTCGTTCCTTGTGTCCACCTTGTGCTCAAATCTTTTTGTTCTTCACCATGTCTAAGGACCCAGGCTTAGAAAAGATAACATCTATTCCAAACGTGATTCCTGCATATCAGCAACACTCCTTGCAAGCTAAATTACACCCAGACAAATCACTTTGCGGGATCGGGGCATTAAGTTTTAACTGAATACCTACCAAATATAACTAACGCCCTTCCTCATTTCTCTAAGGGAACTGATTCACCTTTATAACTCTTTCTGTTGTGGGCTTTCATTTACCATTCTGACATAATCTAGTGCCTCACTGCATGATGCTGATGATGTTTTTGTCAACGTGAAAAATGCGGTACAATTGTTGCAGAAATTGTCTAAGAAATGGAGACCTTAATATGTACCATCTGTTTTACAAAAAAAGCTCAATGTGGTAATGCATTTGCAATACCAGAAGCAATATCTCTAAGACATGAAATGAACATATGCTGTCTAAGAGCCTTCAGGCTGACATTGAAAAAGAGAAAAGATAGTACTTCAAGGCAAATATTGTCCCAGTAGAAAGACTGCCAGAACCAATATGGCTCAGTCTGTTGACAAGTCTCTGGTGAACAACATCGTATAAAGACATGCACATTGCTATGGGTTGTACAGCTCTATGCCCCATTTTTTCAGCTTGGGAAAAAAAAGTAAAGAACACCTTCACTGTCACACTGGCTATTCTCCTGTTTAAGATCAACAGATGTTGTCAGATGAAGACATCCTATCCATTATTCTTTGATTAACTGGGCTTTTTTAAATCAAGACAGTGAAACTCACACTAGCTTTTTGTACTGGGTTAAGTAAGCAGCCTGCTCAGAAGGAAGGAACTGAAAAAAGACTCTGCTTTCAACTGTATTTTTTTTTCATTCCTAAATTAATACATTTTATGCATGAAGATATGTGATTCTGAAGCTAAGATGGCATTGAAACTACAATAGCTAGTAATGAATTTTATACATACCAGAAGATACGGTAATTTTATTTTAAAGTCTGTTATCCTTAAAGGAAAGGATCTAAGTTATTTTCCTGTCAGCCACAGTTTATACCAACATAATCTAAAATCTTTATTCCTTTCATAGAAGACATAAACAAAAAAAGGCTATGCTATAGAAGTGGCTGTCTTTGGGTGATGTTTTATTTGTTTTCCATTATATATTAAAATGAAAAATAAAATTAATTGACAAGTCACGTCCTCTAATTTTGGCAACTCAGACACATTCTCCAAATACCACTCTTCCAAAACCATTTTGATTTGGGGGGTTTTATACACTAAATATTTGGTTTTGGAAGCAATTTTAACAAAGAGGGTGTGGGTCTATGGGAACTGATATAGTCTATATGTGAATTTGTCATTTCTCTAATAATATCAATATCTTTTATGATGTAAAGGAATCTAGCCAGATCTTTTTAAAGTTAATAGCAGGATTTTTTTAGCAGTGGTTACTTAAAAAGTATTGTCTCAGAAATACTCCTGTTTTTCCTGCTTAGAACACTCAGGGGTATTTAAAGATATTACTTGGTATATGCATTAAGCAGACTTGATCAAATGTTGAGGTTTTAGGTGTTACTCCCAAAGTCATAAAAGCTATACCATCTTAAAAGTGAAGTAACACAGTGATATCATGGGCCAATATTTGTAGAGCTGAAACATATGTGATGGAACTTAACGGCTTCACACCTAAAGATGGCTGTAACCATATTAAATTCTTACAGGCAAATGAGGATTCTGGAAATCCACAGTATTTCTTCTGTGGATATTATTAGTTCCACAGGAGGGAGACTTTCTGCTACAGATTGTAGATGCTACAATCATGCTAAAGGAGCTTGTAAACAGTGCTTGAGGAAGCTGCCCTTCTTTAGATCTCAGAAACTCTGCAGGAGGTAACTCTTCCACTACAGATCTTAGAAGCACAGGCTATTTTAAGTACAGTATAATTCTAATTAACTACACCATCAATTATGTCAAACAAGGACACAATCACTGACCTTTCACTAAAGGCAAGCCATCAAAGCAGGTCTTTTTAAATTGTGTAAGGGAAGAGGACCAAAGGAAGACCTCACATCACCATCTCTGGAGACTGTGAATGTGTACAGATATAACAAGAGTGGAGGAACCTCCTAACTTCCTAGTTGTTTCTCTGTCTTGTGGTCAATAGTATGCTTTGTAATGGGAGGCTTCTTCCTCCCAAATCTGCCTGTTGTCTGATAAGTTCTGTGCATTCACAAGATGAAGAATTTAGAGACCAGCATAGTCATTTTGTCCTATAAAACTTTCTTTCTCTATAATCAGAAAAATAAGCTAGTTTTAGATACAAATCCTTTTGAAATATGTAACTTTTAACTAAAAGCTGCTGTGAGACTCAGGAGAAAGCAAAACAAAACCATAGAAAACAACATTTGTCTATAAACGAAATATGAGCAAAAGGCTTAATTACTCCACCTAATCACAGCAAGAATAAATAATATAATTATTGCTAGTATGCTGTATCTATAAAAAACCTACAGATAAACAAATGAAATACTGAACACTAAAAACTGAGCCAAGTTAAACACTGCTGTGGGACTTTTGGACACTATTTCAAGAGCCATAAAATTTAGCATGCTTTAAAAAGCTGAAACAATTATTCAAGATTCAATATTTAAAAATGTTAGCTCTGGAACATCCTAACTCTTGTCATTGACTCTGGGGGAAACTTGGTTCATTTTCTTAACCCGGATGCCTATCTTTTAAACTGCTAAAGTTAGATAAAATAAATATTGTTTGCACTATAAGGAAGAGCCACAGGGCTTAAGCATGCTCCACTGATCTTCCCCTTTGTCCTCCTCTGTCTCATTCCCATAAATACCTGCTTTGCTGACTGGTTTATCTATATTTTTAAAAAGAGTGGAGAACGTCTTCAATTTCTCTGACAATCTGATATCGTCTTATATTCTGGTTTGTCAAAATATCATATCGCACAACATACTGCAATTGCTCCTCTGAAATGCTTGAGTCTTGAACTGAAAGTTTTATTATCACAAATAATCGCTGTATGCCTTCCATTTTCAGTAGCACTGGGAATGTGTGAGTGCAAGTCTGTTCAGACTCAGAGAAAAGTAGGTTTTCTTTGGAAATCTAGAACAAGCCAAAAAGTAAAAATAATAAATAAATAAATGAATAAATAGATACAATTTTAAAAAGAAAGGGAAGGCTAGCATGAGAAAATAAGAAAGACAGCACAGGACAGAAGGATGCCTGTCTACCTAGGGCACCTCTTTAGACCAGGTAAACTAATAAGCAGTTTGGAGTAGAGGCTCATAGATGGGACTCTTTCCGAGAGACAAGGAAAGACCAAACCTGCAGATATATTACTTATGACCCTGTAAATGCTGAATAACAGCACCCCTAGAAATAGGACAGATGCTCTTGTGGTCTAAAAGGATTGACTAAAATGCGTGAAATATATGCCTGACAGACATAATGAACATAGTGCAGTGCTCAGAGAGATTGATTAGCACACTTTAAAGGAAAGCCCTTCCAAACAGTGCTCTAGATATTGGCAGCTAAGACTTTCTCGAGCACAAGGTTGCACAGAGAAGAGTAGAAGTGAACAAAAGCATTGCAGAGATAGGACCATGTATATAATCTGAATTTTGGATTTACTAGAAATGTTAATATAAGAATACATTTTTTTAGGCATGGCTTTGGTGGAGTGGATAAGGTTT
Source organism: Lepidothrix coronata (assembly GCF_001604755.1). Lineage (NCBI taxonomy): Eukaryota > Metazoa > Chordata > Aves > Passeriformes > Pipridae > Lepidothrix > Lepidothrix coronata. The sequence goes on from NW_016690243.1 coordinate 1,421,482, forward strand.
AAGAATCTATTCACCCTCCCATTGGTAATCCATGATCCAGTATGTGGGGAAGAAAAATGACATAACTGAAGACCACACAAGCCTCATCAGATTTATAGTTTTGCTTTGCACTGGGCTCTATTTTTATGCTATCATCATTCAGGCATTCTGATATATTTAAATGAATTCTTTAAAGCTGGGAAATGCAAAAAATCTTGCTAAGTATCTTTTTTTTTTTCTTTTAACCTCCCTAATTTTTTGTTTTATAACACTGGCTTCTTTTTCCTTGGAAGCCCTTAGTTAAAAGTTGACTTCTGTACTTCCATTTTTCATCATTACCTCTGTCACCACTCCTGTTGCAACTATAGAAAAGAAAAAAAAAGGTTTGTATAGGTTTTAGTTAAAAAAGGAAGCACTGTCCAAGAAAACACACAACAAATGACATTTTTTTCTAATGTGAAACCTCCATTTTGAAGATAATTTTCTTCAGATTTTCCTATGATGAACTGAACTCTTGTTCTTCAACATCTGAATTTTATTTGTGGTAATGAGCACTGCTGAGCATGTGGGAAGACTTAGATCAAGTGAGAGAGCAAGAAAAACCTGAACCTTGACCTTCTCTTCCAGCCTCCTTCAAGATGTGCTACTTAGTAATTTTTATAAAACGGCTCATTTTTAAATGTTTTTTTTTCTGCTATTCCCATTCAAAAATGACTAAAGAAAAATGAATTTATGTTGTTTATGATTTACAGCAAGGTACTTCACATGTTTCTATTTATTGTATATGAACAGAATACAGTAGCTGATGTTCATTCCATCATTTAGTACATGTGACTTGTACAATGAACTATAGTGGGTCAAATAGTGGGTCTAATAACCCTAATAAGACTTATTGTGCGTTGGAGCTAACAAATCCTTTATCAGTACTTCAACCATTCTGCTTACGTGGCCTCATTGTTAAGATTATGCTTTTCATCTATGGAAACTAATCCCTTTCATATACAATTTTAGCAAGAAGCTTATAAAATGTGCATTAAAGCAGTATTGACTTGTCCAACAATAAAAAGTACAATTAGGCTTCCAACACAGAGCATTACTAATTTGCATAAAAACCTCTCTAACCCATTCCTTTTACTGCAGAATATAACCAAAAGGTTACATTCTGTACCACGCACCAGTAATTTACTGTAAAATAAGTAGATAGCTGTACCTGTGTAATAGTGTTCATTTTCTTTGTGTAAATTTTTTAAAAGTGAATTTACATGCCAAATGTATCAATAGGAGATAATATAAAAGATCATTACACTGAATGACCAAGTAGTACAATATGTTCCTTTGATAGTATCCCACAATGCAATAACTCAAGACTTACTTATTGAGAGTACCTATCCTGATAGAGTCAGGGGTAGGGTGACACTATAGACTCAGTTTTATCACACTTTGCAGTTGCAATAGCTCATTTTCATAATGTACTATTTAAGTAAGAACCTTATAAGAACTGTAGAAGAGTAATAATGACCAGGCTATGCATAAAAATGTATAAATAGTTAGACTTCCAACACTAAGCATTTCCATCTAAGAAGATTACTTAATATCCCTTTTGCAAAATATCTCATTTCCATAACCAAATAGGTGTTATTGTCTATCCACTCTCCAAGTACTACAACTTTTTGTAGCACTACAGGAATTTCTTTTCAGTTTGTACTCTGGAATATATTAAATTAAATTTGTAAAGTACATGCCAACCAGTAAATAATAGTAAGACATGATTTATATGGGGTTTAGACATCCTAGAATTAGCTAAAAGAAAATCAAAAGAACATACTACTTGTCATTAACTGCTTTTACGTACAGAGAGCACAGAAATTCCTCATGGCTAGAGATAATTAACCTTCTCTTCACTTGTTAAATAAAGAACAGTATTTCCTTCCCAAGGTAACACAAGATGACATTGCCTCAGGTCACTGCAGGGCATGTCATATCATGTAACACAACATAGCCTAACGTAACCTGATCCAACAGGCCATATGCCTGTTGCTTACTCGTAGAAAACATTACTTTTTTCAGAAGTGAGAACACCCTGCCATAGACAAAAAAACCCCACTAGTTCTACCTTTTAGACCGAAGACTTCTGTGTTCAGAATTAACTTGGAATTTAAGTCTAATCCATAATTTCCTCTTCAATTATTCAGTGTTGCCTATACTGAAAAGGTTGTTTCTAAAGCTACCTTTTAGAGTAACTATCTTTAATCAGCAAAGGTTTAGATTACAGAGTCAAAATACACCCTGTGAAATGACCCTACCCAAAAAGAACAAAGAAAGAACTAAACTCATCAAGACATTATGACCACTACTCACTCCATTTTTACAGTTCTCAGGAACATGTCAGTTTGTGCCAAGATCAGCACAATCCATCACTATGCTCTCTATTTTGCTGATACATATGATTATTGAATGATGGCTTATTAAAAGAATGACAATGAATTGTATTATAAATGTTAAATATACTTATTTATTCCTTTATTAAGCCAAGGAAACACTAATTTATAACAAAAACTCAAAACTAGCATGTTACCAAACAAATGATTGCTTTTTAAAATGTCTAATCTGAGCTGCCAGCATAAAGTGATTTTATTTTAAAAATCCCAAACCATACATCCAAATATATCTAAGGCACTACTTTTGAAACCTTAATCCTCTTGAACTCTTTGCTGAAATAAACACCAAGAGCTAAGGAAAACTACTTTTATAAATAAATTGTAAGAGAAAAATTAACTAACATTACTCCAAATTAACAATTAAGAATCGTAATTAAATTTTACAAGTGTTAGAAAGGTCTTTTGTGCTAATTAGATAAAGTAGTATAAATTTCTCTCACATTCACATATGATGAAATGCCAAATATAATATAGAGAAATTCACTCCAAATTTGCCTGATCTCGTAACCATCAGGTAAGTAGTTGTTCTACAACTAACTGAATTTTACTGAGTCGCTTGAAACCCAAGAAGTTTACTCAAGAAAGAAAGAAAAAAAAAGATAGATGGTATCATTTTGTAAAGGTATTAGTTTGCCAACATCTCGAACCACATACCTTAATTGTTATAGCTTTACTCTTTCAAAACTTTATCTTCTTGTCTTACAGTCATTTCAGGGGAAGATGCCTTTTTTTCTTCCTTTTTCTTGTAGAGTACTTGTTTGGGAACTGTAGGAAGGTTAGCAATTTGTTAAATCAGGATTGTTATTATTACAAACATCAGTACAAAATCTTCCAGTTAAAGACCTGTGATGCTTGTTCATTTATTTCATATTTAAAAATCCATATTTTTAAGTGTTTTGTTTCAGCATTCTCTTTTTATATGTACATTATGTATATTTATGTAAGTATTACAAATTAAATAAAGAACACCTATAAAATAATATTTTACAGAAACAGAGATTCCTAGGAGCAGAAAACTACTGTTGGGTATCCAAAATCCATTCTTTTCATCTGGAATTCATTGCCTTTGCAAGCAGGAGTGTAATAAGAAGAGCTACAAAATAGGAAGGCTGTTTTCAAATTATGGCTCTTTTTCAACCTCACAGAATGCTCAAAAATCAGTGCTTAACAAATATGAAAACAGTTGAAAAAGCTAGATTTGAATCCTTTTTGTATATTTGAGGCAAATTCCAGCCACTTTATCAGAATAACTATATGATAAATCTGCAATTTGGGTTTGAACTTTGCATCCTGGGCATGTTTAGTTTAGAAACATTAAATTAGTTCTAATCCTCAGCAGTGAAAACCTGCCATCATTCTGTGCTGGTAGCAATATACAAAGGCATGAGCAAAACAATCACTTCAGAGGAAAATGTTGCTTTACTATTTCCCCTCAGTTTGACCTTTGCTAGCATGCATGAATCAAATCAAGAGCTTGAAGACTTTGCAGACCTGGATTAACATATTTGCAAGACTCAGTTGGAGTGTCACAAGGAAAGCAGATATGGAAAGAAAAACTCTTTGTTGTTTATGGAAAGTCTGATAAAAATGTGGTTAACACCTGGATTTTAAAGGGATTCTTTTCCTTGATCAATAAAAGTACAATAGACACTCTCTGAGACATAAAAACAATAAAATAAGGTGATAGCAATAAAAAGAGCTGCCACATGTTATCTTCACCTTTTTGATTTTGTTTATTGACAGTGAATCAACTTTTACAAATAAAAGGGTAAAATAATTTAATAAAAAGAAAAATACCTATAAAATGTGCATTAAAACATGGTAACATATATACCAGGAGGCATATGTTTTCCAAATAAACATTTTATATTATGAAAAATCATATTGGTGAATGCATTTCCATATAACAATGTTTTGTGTCTTGGAAAGGCTTGATGAAACTGTTGTATGTTAATGGCATAAAATTAATGCTCACTATAGTTTCTGTACATCCCACTGACCCCTTCAGGGTTAGTGAGAGAAAATTCTGCATAAGATATTGCTGTTCAGTACAGACAAATATATGCACAAGAAATTGCAGTAAGATTGAATTCTTGCTGTCTTATCTGCCAGTATACATTAGAAGAAAGGCAAAAGGCATCTCCATACTAACATAGCTCCCAGTAATCAGGAGAAGCATTGGCATAGCACCCATTTTGCAATCACTAGACCATTGTTCCTATTCAGTTTGTAGAGTGAATTGGAATTACTCTCTTTTATTTGTTCGAACTTACATAGTAAATATAACCTTCCACAGAAATATATGGGCCCTGGTGAGAAGACAACATGTGGCAGATTAGACCTGTAGGTCGTCTTTTTATATCATAGAAGGATAGAATAATTTGGGTTGGAAGGGACCCATGTCGCTGCCATGGGCAGGGACTCCTTCCATTCAACCAGGTTGCTCAAAGCCCCATCCAACCTGGCCTTAAACGCTTCCATGGAACTTCTCGGAGAAACCTGTTCCAGTGTCTGGCCACTCTCACAGTAAAGAATTTCTTTCTAACATCTAGTCTAAACTCTACCCTCTTTCAGTTTAAACATACCAGCCATCATGCCTCAAGACTGGTCAGACCAACTGATTTGTGTAGTGAAATACTCTCTCCTAAGGAAGCAAAGGAAGACTAGTTACATTTTACCCGTTCTATTAATATGCAAGATGAGACTCATTTCAAAAGTCAGGATTGGGGCTTTCTTTTCACTTATTTCAATGAATGCAAGGCATTCATCACTCTGGGCTCTCAACCAGCCAAATCTAGTAACTTGCAGGAGTACACTACATCTTTGCTGCAGAAATTTTCCTGTTAGAAGTGACAAAATAAGGGTGACTTGCTTCCATTCTGTATTGAAGTTTAACTCTTACCTAAATAGTCAAGTTTGGCAAGCTTCCCTGGAATTACAATGCTATGTCTACAGAGGGTGAGATGAGGTCTGAAGTTCTTTTAAATAGCAATAGTTTATATCTTAAAGGAATGAAGGATGTAATGACTCCAACTTCACTTGGATAAAAAGTAGCAGAATTTTAAATTTTAAGCGCCATATTACTTCTAAAAGTCACATAGTGTTTGTTGCTGATCAGGGAATTAGACATACTATTAGATGTGAGATTCATGTAAATCAAATTCATTTTGGTATGTTGTTGCCAAAAAGTCCTAGAAAAAAATGTAAAGAAGAAATAATGGAATTATAGATTAGAAGATAAAAGTCAGTGGCCTCCTATTTTGTTCCACTCTATCATTTCCACAGTAATGAATATTTTCACCCGGTTAAAACTCTTGCACGTATATACAAAACAAAATCTGAATAAGAAAACTAAGTGAATTTGTTACACTATATGGCAACACATTTCTAGAGAGTCTATATATATTCATGCTGGCATTTTTCCTGTGCTTCACAAAATCATAGAATCAATTAGGTTGGACAAGACCTCCAAGATCATCAAGTCCAATTTTTGACTGAACACCAACATGTCAACTAGACCATGGCACTAAGTGTCATGTCCATTCTTTCCTTAAACACCTCCAGAAACAGTGATTTCACCACCTCCCTGGACAGCCCATTCTGATATCTAACTGCTCTTTCTGAGAAGAATTTCTTCCTAATGTCTAACCTAAACATCCCCTGGTACATCTTAAGACCATGTCCTCTTGTTCCATCGCTAGTTGCCTGGGAGATCGAACCCCACCTGGCTACAACCTCCTTTCAGGTACTTGCAGAGAGTGATAAGGTCTCCTGCGAGCCTCTTTTTCTCCAGGTTAAACAACCCCTGCTCCCTCACAGGACATGCACTCCAGCCCCTTCACCAGCTTCATCGCCCTTCTCTGGACACACTCCAGCACTTCAGTGTCCTTCCTGAATTGAGCGCCCAGAACTGGACACAGTACTCAAGGTGTGGCCTCACCAGCACTGAGTACAGCTGGTGACACTATTTCTGATACAGGCCAGGATGCCATTGGCCTTCTTGGCCACCTGGGCACACCGCTGGCTCATGATCAGCCAGCTGTCAAACAGCATCCTCAGGTCCTTTTTCACTGAGCCACTTTCCAGACACTCTGCCCCCAGCCTGAAAAGCTGTGTGGAGTTATTCTGGCCCAAGTGTAGGACCCAGCACTTGATCACGTTGAACTTCATGCCATTGGTGTTAGCCCTTCTCTCTAGCTTGTCCAGATTCATCTGCAGATTCCTACCCTCCAGATTCCTACCCTCCAGCAGATCGACACTCTCCCTCCACCTTTGTGTCATCTGCAAATTTTCTAAAGGTAGACTCAATCCCCTCATCCAGATCATCAATAAAGATATTAAACAGGACTGGGCCCAACACTGATCCCTGGGGGACACCACTAGTGATTGGACATGAACTGGATGCAGCACTGTTCTCCACCACTCTCTGGGCCTGGCCCTCCAGCCAGTTCCTAACCCTGCACAGAGTGCCCCTGTCCAAGCCCTGGGCTGCCAGCTTTTCCAGGAGTGTGCTATGGAAGACAGTGTCAAAGGCTTTGCTGAAGTCCAGGTAGACCACATCCACAGCCTTCCCCTCATCTACTAGGTGGGTCATCTGGTCATAAAAGGAGATCAGGTTGGTCAGACAGGACCTGCTTTTCCTAAACTATGCTGGCTGGGTCTGATGCTTTGGTTGTCTTGTGTGTGCCATTTGATGGCACTCAAGATGATCTCCTCCATAATCTCGGTCCATAACCTTTAGCACCTTATTCAGCTATAATTGCAAGCTATCTGCCTCATGTAGTTTTAGAAGAGTACATTTTTGTTGCGGGTATAACTTCAAAACAGCTGATAAAGCAAAATAAAAACAGAGAGAGGCAATGTCTGTCTGCTGAGACAACACTACATATGAACACTGAAGCAGTTCAGTTACACCTCAATGTACACTTACATCAGACTTTGAAATCTTATCGCCTGATCCTACCACATGCTTTTTACCACTGACTATACAGATAAAAGAACTCAGAGGTTTAGACTTTTGGAAGTTTCATTGTTTATCTGCTGTATATCAATCTGAAACAGTGGCTAGCTTGAAAAATCTCTGTTATAGGGAAACACAAAGAACATGAATTTTATTCTCCGCTATTAACAAATATCTTTCACTTTTACTGTATACATCAAGCTGCCAAGTAACATATCTTTGTGAGAAGAATATTTGAATTGAGCAGCTTTCAACAAAGAAACTGTATAGTTGCCAAAGGAACAATGATTTTTATTTCATGTTTAAAAAGGGGTTTACAGACTGAAACAAACTTGGAATACGAAAAACTTTAATAGTTAAAAGATGTAGCTTGCTGTGGAGAAAGAATAGATGTGACTATTATGGGCTTGGGTTTATAACGTCTGCTCAGAAGAGTCAAAAACTCTTTGCTTTTGAAAACTTCACTTTGTTTCTCAGATTTTTTGGCTTGGTCCTGTTATAGACATATGTAAATTTATATGTAGGACATTATCTGAAGCAAAAAAATATATTTAAAGAAAGATAAATGAGGTTATTTTCAACTCTGTATAATAAAGTGTCACAAAACTTTTCTAAAAAATTATGGGGTTTGGTAAAAACTACAGAAGTTTTAAGAAAATTTTTTTATAGTTCTTTCATTTGCATTCTCACTTCTGGGCCTTACATATAACTAAGGTGGCAAAGTCAATCTTTTCTCACCACCTTTCTAGGCTAGAAGCTTGCTTTTTAGAACTGAAAGATGACATTCTCATACACTGCCTTGACTGCAGGATGTGGTGCCATAACAGAAAACACTGTAAATGTTGAGGGTTACCACAATGAAAGCTGGTTAAAAGAAATAATACCTCATATATGTACTACTACTACTACTACTACATACATGGTAGCTTTTGCCTGAGGAGCCATACTGCAAAAAACCTCTGGACTAAAAATTGTTGAAGTATACCATAGTGTACCATAGTAACCATAGTAGCTTTGCAAGTATCTTCTGTCTTTTGGGCTCAGTTATGGTTTATCCTGAGCAACTAATTTATTTCTTTCTTATAATGACCATGAAATGTATACTCCCTTAGATAAACCAGAAATCAAACTGAGTCACATATTGTGGTCCTAAATTTTGAACAAAAGTTTCTTAAAGAATCAACTGCAATTTATTTAGTTTTGAAAAATTTACTTTTCTGTACACAGGGACAGCAATGACTTCTCAAGTTTGGACATGATTAAGAACTTGAAATCAAAGAGTTAATTTTTCATATTCAGCATTTCTGAAAACAGTGATTAAGTCTCTTGAATGTTAATGGTCTCTGCAACAGGAAAACAAGAAATGTTGTCTCTGTCTTCCAGAGGCATTGGTAATGTAACATTAGATAGTCAAATTTTGGTCCTATTTTTTAATGTTTGCAAGATTTATCACATTAATGAAAGCAAAATAAAATTCTAGCTACATTAGCTATAATTTAACAAAATGTTTTGTTTGTTCACTTAAATAAATCAGTCAATAAACGATAAGGCCTTGAATTAAATATGAGTTAAAGGCCATCTTACATATGGATTCAGGACTGGAATCTCTCAGAACTTGCTCAGAATGAGCTATAACTAAAATAAGGAAGGTGAAGCAAGGAGGCAAATGTGTGATCAGTGAGTTTCCTTCTGGGACACCCAAAGTTTCAGATATATGAAGAGACCAAGCAGAAAAAGGGGAGGGACTGTAGATAGCTAAAATTCTTGAACAAATTCTACACTGAAAATATGGCTCCACAGCAAAACTCAGAAATATATTAATCCAAGATTCCAGTCACCTCCTCAGAGTCATGCACAGGAAAATTCTTGTGGGACTCAGCTTAGAGGAGTCCTGAAAATGTGTGTGGTCCTCTGTTCAGCTGGGCAAATTAATCTCTCTGTGGTAAGGGAAAATCACTAAAGTATGTGATTTTAACACAGAACAATAAAGTGACTCCAGAGTTTTATTCTAAACCTTCTGACTGAACCTCTCGTAATGTGATAAATGTTTATGGATTCTTCTAATTACAAGTCTGGTGTAAAGCTAAGACACTTAGAGAATATGTCTCTCTTTCATAAAGTTTCGGAGGTTTTCCTATAATAATCAATTACCATAATGAGTTTTTTTAAAGCAGCCATTTGTCACTTTCTTAAAATATATAAACCATCCAGTATAAAGATAAATAGCTAGAGCCAGCCCTACCCTGAGGTCCTCTACCAAAGATGTCCATTAAATCAAAATCAACTGGGAAACCTGTTGTATTTTATTTCAACATCAGTCCTGCTTGTGCTAAATAAAATCTGCCCCAAACAAGTGTAACTTTACAGTAAGAAGCACTGCTTTTTTAACAGAACCTTTTAAAAAAATAGAAATTGAAGTCAATGTGGCTTGGAAGAAGAACATGTAGCTACATAAATCTGAGACCTGTGTATGAAAGGACTGGAGAAATGATAAACTATATGGTTTTAGTCCTGATAACATTTTTGATATCTGCCATAGTTTTGATAGTGTTGACATGGCAGGTTCCTTTGCTAGGCTGACTCTTCTATAGATGACCTTGCTAGCTTTTTAGGTCTATGCTTTTGAAACCAGGTAAAGTCAATCATACTCTACTCCACCTCCTGTCAACATCCATCATTCTTCTCACTTCTTAATTTAACATGCATAATCTCTTAGCTGTAATAAGGTAACATTTTCGCTTAAAAGGACAGTGTTAACTTAGGGCACAACTGTAGTACACTACAAGCAAATAATCTACAGATATTCTTGATACACATCTTGTAGTTTTTAAATGCAGTTTTTAAATCTTTCCTGGTCAGACATATTTTATTGCATGCATAGGTTCTTGAATCTCGTATGAGTTATACCTTGCATGAATAAATGTTCAACAGTCCAAGTGCCTAACCAAAACACAAAGTTGCAAAAAAAACCACTTTGCAAAACACTTTGTTGCTTTGTTGCTGGCAATACTGGCAGATATTGATGGTTAGGTTAGCAGAAGAATCTCTCCAGGTTTCTTTCACCAAGAGTAATTTCAGAGATGCTCATATTTTGCGAATGAAAAGATCTAAATTTCCTTTTAAATTTTTTTCTCATGAAAAATGAAATAAAAGACAATGTATTCAAACAATATTCAAACAATGTATTCAGGATATCTCTGACACCCTGGATTATTTATGTTCCACACCTAAGCTAATACCACCCAAATAAATATAAAGAGATAATAACAGATGAACAAACAGGTATTTTGCCTTATATATACTTAATGGAAATTTGTGCCAAATGAGGACCTTTATGAAAAGACAGCTGACAACTTCTTATTTTAAAATAATGACAAAAGTCATTATTTAGCTAGTGAGTAATAGCATTAAAACAAAAATTACTAAACTTGTAGGAGAATGTCTGTTTCTTCTAAGCAACAATAATGAGAATTTTGTGAGGATACTTGCATGCTATTAGCTCAGCAAATGCCTGCTATCTACTCAGCTCCAGAGGTTCTTGTCCCTCTTGCTCATCCAGGAGCACTTTGGATCCAGTTAGCTGTACTCAGACTATTCAAAAGCCTGCAGGAGTACTGCCCACTCTCTAAGAGGGCATTTTTAGAGCCATGCACCTGGGTAGGGTTACAATGCCAATGCCATATGAGTGGGTGTAGAATGTTGGTTTAATTTGCAGCAATCCTGGAATTTCTTCTGAAAAAACATTGTTCTGTTAGAAAACCATGATAGATGAGTTGTGCTGATCCCATTCTCCTTTTTCAACTGAAGACCAATCTATTCTTTCAAATGTACAAATGACTGTGACACAAGTCAGACACTCATAACACCGAATCTTCATTCCAGTTGTGTATCTATTCTGTTTTGACAGACCCCAGGATTTTGTAACCTGTACTTGAATATTTTGCAATTCTAAGCTGTTATTTTTCACGTAGTTCAATGACTTCTGTACTAAGTGCACCCTTTCTTTAGATGACTGTTATGTCATATGTCTCATTATCTTGTGAACACATGTAATTCTATATATAAAGGCTCTCGAACAAAAATTCTATTTCCTTTATGAATTTACTTTTCCAAGAAGTTTATTCTGCTTTTATTTGATCCTTAGACAACACTGAACTGTCTGGCACTTTTTGGTTCTATACAGTGCTTACATAAAAATACTGAAAATATCTCAGTGATTTAAAAGTCTAAATTTCATTTTTAAAAATGACAGTGACATTTCGAAATGTCCTTTCATCTGCTACCTGAATGCTTCCAAGGGTTTGGGTGCCATGCATCATATGTTCAATTCCTTATAGGACTCACAAACTATATGTTTCCTATACCACTTTCAGGCCTTCAGTCAATAAAGCAGTATTTGCACGATTAAGTTTAGCATTCCTAACCAAATGAAAAACTAAAATGAAAAATTGTTAGATAAATTTATGCATTCCTTATTTAGAAGAAAGTTGTCTCTTTTGCTTATATTAAAAAAATAAACTATTTTGTGCTTTTTAGGAGAATAACCTTTTCTGAAGATATCAACTACAAAAGCATGATACTCATTCAGTTGAACTAGACTAAAAACATATACAAATAGAATGGAGACATCCATTAAAATTCACATAACTGCATATTAGCAGTATATTTACTGAAATAAATATGCAAAGATTTCATATATCTAACTATCTAGCAAAGAGATGCATCAAATACAAACAAAATTTGTTTCAACAATGTATTTTAACTTTTTGCCGAGCATTAGGAATCACTCTTTTACAGAAAAATAAATAAGCAAATATTAATTCAAAATAATAAACCCCACATTACTTAACTCAAAGTTTTGTGAAGGCAAAAGTCTTCTCTGGAATTCATCCAAGAGAAGAAATAATTCCAATTCTGTTTTCTTAAGGATTATGAACTTAGAACCCCTATAAAAATGTCTAGCCACCAAGAACAGGAAAACTGACCAGATCAACACATGGCTTAAAGCCTGGTGCCATCTGTGGAATTTTGCCTTTTTCAATCCTAGTGCTGTTTACATGGCAGCAGGCCTGCTAGAGACAGATGGAGTTCACCTGTCTAAAAGAGGCAAAATGATTCTAGCCCATGAGTTGTCAGGGCTGATTGAGTGGGCTTTAAACTAGATCTGGAGGGGTAAGGGGATAAGACCAGGCTCACCAGAAATGAGCCTGGGAGTTGCATGCCAGTGTTGGGGGTAAAATCAACAGCCCAGCTGAAGTGCATCTGTACCAGGGCACACAGTATGGGTTAAAAAAAAAGGAGCTGGAAGCCATTATGCAGTAGGAAAGCTATCATATAGTTGCCATCATGGAAATGATGTGAGATGACTTGCATGACTGGAGTGCTGCAATGGATGATTATAAGCTCTTCAAAAGTTTCAGGTGAGGAAGGAGAGGCATTGGGATGGCTTTGAACACTAGGGAGTGTTTTAACTGTGCAGAGCTCAAGGACAGTGATAAGGTTGAGTACCTATGGGTAGGGATCAGGGTGAAGGCTAAAAAGGCCAACATCCTGGTGGGAGTCTGTTATAGACCACCCAACCAGGATGAAGAGGCAGATGAAGTAATCTTTAAGTGGCTGGCTGCTGTTTCACGAAATGGAAACTCAACACAGCGGAGAGGAGGCAGTCTAGGAGGTTCCTGGACTGTGTGGAGGATAACTTCCTGTAGCAGATCGTGAGTGAGCCTACCAGGGGCGGTGCTAGACCTTCCGTTTACAAACAGAGAAGAGCTGGTGGGAGATGTGGTATCCGGAGGCCATCTTGGGTACAGTGACCATGAAATGATAGAGTTTTCAATTCTTGGTGAAATAAAGAAGGGGGTCAACAAAAACTCTACCTTGGACTTCTAAAGGAACAACTTTGGCCTGTTGTAGTGGGTTGACCCTGGCCAGATGCCAGGTACCCACTAAAGCCGCTCTCTCACTCTCCCTCTGCAACTGGACAGAGGAGAGAGAAAAAAAGCAGCTAAGGATTCATGAGTAGAGATAAGAGTGAGAGAGATCACTTACTGATTATCTTCACAGGCAAAACAGACTCAAAGTAAGGATAGTACTTAAATTTATTACTAACAAGATAAGAGCCAAAGAGTGAGAAATAAAACAGTCTTAAAAACACTTTCCACCTACCCCTCCTTCCATTTTCTTCCACCTCCCTCTCAGCAGTGTAGGGGGACGGGGAATGGGGGTTACAGTCAGTTGTTGTTTCTGGCGCTGGTCAGAGAGAGGAGTCCTTCCCCTGCTCCTGTGGGGTCCCTCCCACTGGAGACAGTCCTTGATGGACCTCTCCAGTGTGAGTCCATCCCTTGGGCAGCAGTTCTTCCCAAACTGCTGTCCCGTGGGTCACTCCTCCATGGGGTGCAGTCCTTCACAAATGAGCTGTACCAGCGTGGGTCCTCTACAGGGGCCACAAGTCCTAACTGGGAAAAACCTGCTCCAGCTTGGAGGCTTCCCTCTCCACGGAATGCAGGTCTCTGGCAGGATCCTCCTCCATCTAGGGCCTCCCATGGGGTCACAGCCTCCTTCATGCATCCATCTGCTCCAGCATGGGCTCCTCCATAGGCTGCAGGTGGGTCTCTGCACACCAGTGCAGAATTGAAAACTCTATCATTTCATGGTCACTGTACCCCAGATGGCCTCCGGATACCACATCTCCCACCAGCTCTTCTCTGTTTGTAAACGGAAGGTCTAGCACCGCCCCTGGTGGGTCCTCCATGGGCTGCAGAGGCACAGCTGCTCCACCATGGTCTTCATCATGGGCCACAGGGGCCTCAGCTCCGGCACCTGGAGCATCTCCTCCCCCTCCTTCTGCACTGACCGTGGTGTCTCTGTTGTTATTCCCACATTCTCACTCCGCTCTTCCCTGGCTGGAATTCCTTCTGTGAAACAATCTTCTGTTCTTAAATATGTTATCACAGAGGCCTTACTATCACTCCGAATTGTCTTGGCCTTGGCCAGCGGCGGGAAGTCTGTCCTGGAGCCAGCTGGCATTGGCTCCATGGGACAGGGGAAGCTTCTAGAAGCTTCTGACAGAAGCCACCCCTGTAGCCCCCCCACTACCAAAACCCAGCCACAGAAACCCACTACACCTTTTCAGGACACTAGTTTAGAGTCCTTTCAGAAACAGTCCTTAATAACAAAGGAGTCCAGGAATGCTGGACATACTCTAAGAAGGAATTCTTAAAGGTGCAGAAGCAGGACGTCCCTATGTGCCAAAAGACGAGCTGGTGGGGAAGAAGACCAGCTTGGTTGAATAGGGAGCTTTCACTAAAACTTGGCAGAAAAAAAAGAGTTTATGACCTTTGTATGAAGGGGCAGGCAATTTAGGAAGAATATAAGGGTGTCATTAGGTTATGTAGAGAGAAAATTAAAAAGACGAAAGCTTGAGTAGAAGTCAAGCTGGCCATCACTGTGAAAGACAATAAAAAGGGTTTTTATAAATACATTAATGAGAAAAAAAAATGGGCCATGAAAAATTTCCATCTTTCATTTGATGCGGGAGGGAACATTGTAACCAAGGATGAAGAAAAGGCTGAGGAACTCATGCCGCCTTTGCCACAGTCTTCAACAGAAAGACCATTTATCCTCAGGGCAACCAGCCCCCTGAGTTGGTAGACAGGGGTGGGGAGCAGAATAGACCCACTGTAATCCAGGAGGAAGTAGTGACCTATTGTGTCACTTAGGCATTCACAAGTCTGGGACCAGATGGGATTCACCTGAGGGTACTGAGGGAGCTGACATAAGAGCCTGCCAAGTCATTCTTCATCATTTATCATCACTCCTGGTTAACCAGGGAGGTCTCAGACAACTGGAGGTTAGCCAATGTCACACCCAGCTACAAGAAGGGTAGGAAAAAGTATTCAGGGAATTACAGGCCTGTCTCGGTGCTGGGCAAGGTTACGGAACAGATCATCTTGAATGCCATCACACAGCATGTACAGGACAACCAGAGGATCAGGCCCAGCCAGCATGGCTTTAGGAAAAGCAAGTCCTGCTTGACTCACTTCATCTCCTTTTATGATAAGGTGACCCACCTAGTAGACCAAGGAAAGGCTGTGGAAGTCATTTACCTGGATTTCAGAAAAATCTTTGATACTGTTTCCCACAACATTCTCCTGGAGAAGCTGGCAGCCCACAGCCTGGATAGGTGCACTGTTTGTTGAGCTGAAAAATGGCTGGATGGCTGGGCCCATAGTGGTGGTGAATCAAGTTACATCCAATTGATGATTTGGATGATTTTGATGATTTGGATGAGGAAATCAAGTGCACTCTCAGTCAGTTTATAGATGAAATTAAGTTGGGCAGGAGTGTTGATCTGCTGGAGGGCAGGAAGGGTCTACAGAGAGATCTCAACAGACTGGATTGATGGCCTGAGGTTAGCTGTATGAGGTTCAATAAGGCAAAGTGCCAAGTTGTACCTTTGGGTCAAAATATCCCCATGCAGAGCAAAAGGCTTTGGGGCAGAGTGACTGGAAAGTGGCCCAGTGGAAAAGGACCCAGGGGTGCTGGTCGACAGCCATCTGAACATGAGCCAGCAGTGTGCCCAGGCAGTCAAGAAGGCCAATGGCATTGTGGCCTGTGTCAGAAATAGTGTGCCCAGTAGGCCTGGGCAGTGATTATCTCCCTGTAGTCGGCACTGGTGAGGTCACACCTTGAGTCCTATGTCCAGTTCTGGGCCCCTCAGTTCAAGAAAGACATTGAGGTGCTACAGCAACCTCAGAGAAGGGCAACAAAAGACAGTGAAGGGTCTAGAGAGTAAATCCTGTGAGGAATGGCTGAAGGAGCTAGGATTATTTAGCCTGGAGAAAAGGAGGCTCGGGGGAGACTTTATTGGCCTCTTCAACTACCTGAAAGGAGGTTGTAGCCAGGTGCATATCTGTCTCTTCTCCCAGGCAACTAGAGACAGGACAAGAGGACATGGCCTCAAGTGCCAGGGGAGGTTCAGGATGGATATCAGGAATAATTTTTTCACTGAAAGGTTGGTCAAGCCTGTTGGAATGGGCTGCCCAGGGAGGTGGTAGAGTCACTGTTCCTGAAAGTGGTCAAGAAATGACTGGATGTGACCTTTATTGCTATAGTTTAGTTGATATGGTGGTGTTCAGTCAAAAGTTGGACTTGATGATCTTGGAGGACTTTCCTAATTTTGATGATTCTATGTTTCTATTCTATGATCCTATGAGTCTACATGGAAGGACAAACATGAAAAAATCGAACTTTAATTTTATCCCACTGAAGTATAAACATGATATGATCCCACTTCTCTAAATTACTTGTCTACATTTAAATATACCAGCAGACAGCCACTATTATTGAAAATAAAACTGACCATCCTTGGGTTGCAGCATTCTGGAGATTCTTTTTCTTAAGAACATGGAAAGGATTCAGGGCTATGAGTCCTAGGTTTCAAGTGGAGATAACTACATACAGTTGGATTCCCTGCTCCCAAAAAACTGTTATCTACCTAAAGATAATAGCATAACATAGAAAATGATGATGTTGTTTGTGAATTTTGTATTAAAATTTTATTTTTGAAGGCATAAAAAGGCTTAGGCTCTTCCATAAATTTTTTTCTACGCTGAAAATTAAACTTAAATTCTTAAATCACTGAGGTACAGATTCATAAAAAGCATTACAAATTTAAGCTCAAAATCTTCAGTTCTGGAAAAACATCAATCCTCTACTGCATAACCCCAAAAGCAGCTAAACATCATCACTGCTGTCTTAGAGTTTTTTGTATTAAATGACTGTTTTAATCTCTGAAAAAAAGCCTCCTCAGAACCAAAAAAGAAAATTACATTGTAGGCCTGCTGTGTATATGCAATTATGAACAGAGAATATATATGTTATTATATGTTGTTAATTAAAGGATTTATGATCGGTTACTCTCTCCGCCATCATCTTCCTATGTGGCCTTTCCTAAACCAATTAATCTCACTGAACCTTAGTTAAATTATAGGATGCATGTTTCACAAAGTTTCAGTGAACTTAAATACATTACAGATTTGGAGGTCATTAGATAAGATTAGGCAAGTAATTTATATACAAAAAGAAGGAAAGAACCCTTGGTTTTATGAACTCCTGTTGGGACGTTATGATACCTACTTGCTGATACGTTGCTTAGGTGTCCCTAGGTGGTTTGGAATTAAGAATATAGATTGGTCTTTGACAGCAAAAGTTATAGTACAGTTTTTATTTTAGTTGGTTGCCATTTTTCCAGTAAACTGTCTCATTTTCTCTGGATTGTGTTTTTATAAGAACAGGAACAGAGAAACAAAATGGAGATGTGAAATAGGCTCCTATGTAGGACTGAATGGAAATGAACCACAAGAAATGGAGTTTGTGAACCATCTACCCTTCTATGTAGCTGAAATTCTCTCAGGAAATAACATCATAGATAAATGAGAGAAGGAGCTAAGAGGGAAATAAGAATTTATCAAGATTTCGATTTTGAAGTCTTATCTATCACAAGCTAAGGAGAAGGAACTACTAAAAGGAACTACTAAAAACAAACAAACAAAAAACAATTAAGGGAATTCCTTGAGGAGGAGAACATATACCATGAAGAACAGTTATGAAAGCTAAGGTAAAAGAGGATTTCAGATTTTCAAAGACATTGATAATAATACATCATCTTTACTTTTACAGATGAATTCTATTCCATAATCTAGCACTTAAGGTGAGTAACTGTTGATCCATGCTCCTACATCAATATTTGAAGGAATTGTTTTAATAAATTTAAAAATAATAAATGTATAAAAAACAGAGAAAATCATTTAACAAAACAGGAAACATTACTGATTACATTAAGATAAAAGTTTCTGTGAAAAGCATGGCAGCATTTTGTGACAGACAAAATCTCTGTCACATTCTAAATAAGGTATGACAGAGAATTTTATATTAAAGGTCAATTTCAAAAGAGTAGAGCAACATCATTAGAAAGATGAAACCAGTGGATTTAAAATTAAAAAAACAGTCAGTGGTATTCAGAGATAGACCTTATATTTGCTATGCAATTACAATGGGCAAGTATTTAGGCACTGGCCCAAAAGTCTGCTTTTGAGGCTTAATGTAAACTCATTTCAAGGGATTCAGCTCTCCTTGACTATTTTGTCATCAGGAAAAGTAACCAAAGACAACTGGATGTGATACTGGCTGCATCATTGCTTTGTACACTGATGACAGGTACTACATGTCTTATGCCTGCTAGTTTGTTATTTTCCTTTAGCTTGGGAATATTTTTGATTAGAACTGGAGGGGAAAGGAAGGGTGTGTGCGTAACTGTGCACATAGAAAAAGCTGCTAAATTCAGTATTTTAATGTAGTCAGAAATAAAACTGTGTTTACCGTAGACAATTAAATATGAGTGGATGTATCACATTTTATATGGAAAATCAAATTCTTATGGATATGTAAAACTACATGCGAAATAAGACTGCAGTAGCTGTTACAGTCCTACATAGGAAAGCCATACAATTGCAGACTATGTTATGTTTAATGATTGCAAGTTCAAAATGCATTTGAGAAGAAGAAAATTAAGGTATTCTACATAGTAAAATATGTGCTTTAGCAATGACTTATACAGAACACTGGGCTTACAGAAAAAGCATTGGTCCAGATAAATAACCTCTTTATTTATGTCAAGAATTTTTAAAATGCTACATTTAATTTTAATATCACGATGAGAAGTATTTCTCCTGCTTGATAGGCCTCATTACACTACACTGAATATAGTGTTTGCCTTATTTAACAATTTTTATCAATCATTTAACAATGGGTAATGCACTCAATGTGGATAGAAATACAAGCAACAAAGGCACAAGAGTACAATTGACTAGAAAAAACAATTTTTTGTCTTAGAGCATGGTATTACTATTGCAGTCAAACTCGAAAAATGTCTTGCTGTTAAATAAAATAGGATGGTAAATGGAATCTTATTCAATTTTAGTTTTTATTGTGTGAAAATATATAATCATTATGACCTTTATTTTGCACTAATTTATATTTTCTGTTCTAAGGAAACCTAGGTGTGGCTAATATTTCTGTTTATAAAGAGGCCAGTTACAGTTTATGAAAACCTGGATGCATCTCAATTCACAAGAATAAACCAATATCTGCCAGACAAAGCTAACTCTCTTTTGTCCAGGAAAGTCTGTGTTTCTGAAGAACTGAAATGAATCTAAAAAATACTTATTGAAAGTATATAATATATACATATGTCTCAACAAAACGCTCTATACCCAAAACTCCAGACTGATGAACTTAACACCCTAGCTAATGGTAAATTTAAAATTTTTCAATTTCTTAAGCATGTACATAAAAACATTAGTTACTATTTTTATATATAGGTACTAATAATGATCAGTACTTTATCTGTGTGCTTCTTCATTTAATCAAAGAACATGTACAAATCTCTTCTTTTGCCTAAGAGAGAACTATATTAAACACAAAGATTTCATATGATGCCATTCTGCTCTTGCTGCAAGTTGCTGAGGCCATCAATGCATAATGGAAGTGTTTGTGATGTCTGTCAATATACTAAGCTGTTCATAAAATTGTTTTCCTAGAGCTTCTTTAGCCTCCCAAAGACAAATTATAAAGAAGATCCCATCAGTCCTTTAAATTGATGTGTTTTAAAAATTCTGTATTGTGTTTATTTCAACAACAAGGAAAACTCACAATGACTTTTCTGTTAAGCACTTATGATCCTACATGAATAATAAAAAATTATATAAATATTCAGCAGTGATACACCCTGGCAAATGGAATATTTTTGTTTTCCATTAGCCCTTTTAAACTAATTAATGAATTAATGAGTGAAAAGAAGCAATATCAGACCTCAATAGACTGAAGTGAGGTCACTCTGGTGCCATTTCCAATTAATGTTAGCATTTCATATGCATTACATACTATTGAACAATGAATCTCTGTGGGTTGGGAGTATTTCATAGCTGGAACAAGGGACCAAGGACCTGGTGCTGGGCTGGTTCAATTCTTTATTCCTCCACTGTCTCACCTTGTCTCCTCGTGTTAGCCGCCAAAGGTGGCAGCTACCAGTGCACCCACCTGGAGCCGTGATGTGAGGCATAATTAAATAACAGCTTTAAAGCACCAGCCTGTAACAGACGAAAGAAACAATAGAAGTACAAATCATGTTATTATTTTTGAAATCTGCATATATATAGACCACCATATTTGAAGGCCTGTAAATGTGGGTTTTTTTTAATGAGACTACTGACAGCCAGCACTACTAGCATGCCATGTGAAAGAACTACTAGAGAATAAAATTGTTTGTGCAGCTAAGCAATAAGAGAGGTTTCTCTGTGGTAATTTTTCAAAACATTGCATGCGGTTTTAACTATGTGACTCCGATTGACTTAAATGGGAGTCATGCAGCTAAAAACTCATACAACACTTTGAAAATGTATGCCTAAGTGTTTTGTCAATAATTGTATGTAAGTAATAAAATGGGATTAATTTTTTTCTACTCAGGACATATAAACATTATATTTATATCAGCACAATTACTGACTTTCTGTAGCTTGATAGCTAGTCTTTAGTCATACTATAATTGGCATCCTGATCACATAATGTCATTTTAATGTGTTCTTCAGAAGACACATTATATTATTAGATTCTTGCTGTGAAAGAAGTGCAGAACAACTATATCATAAAAAACTGCAACAATGCTATCTCAAAAAATCATTCCCCATTCAAAATGCAATATAGATCAGTGTTGGAGTAATAATTTTCTAGAAACATTTCCAAATTATGAACACGGATAATTTCTGGGGAGAAAAAAATTTGATCCACTGTATGCTGCCTACAGAGTGAGAAAAAGAACATAAGGAATGGCCTTGAAAGGATCGTCAGGCAGTCAGAAGGAAAGAAAAATCACTAATTGATAGTTTATGAAACATTTCCATACCAAAAAGTCTTCTGTATTCTGATTGGATAATAGCAGCCAACTACTTGAAAAAGTCCAGATTTTGTGGTATGTCTCATTAGTTGTAGTCATTATTCACACCTCTGTTAACTGGCTGGTGCCCTTATCTTTCAGCACTTTTGAGAGGATAGACAAGCCAAATGCTGGGACTTGTAAAATGGATTATTCTTGTCACAGTTATTGAGTAACAATTGTTACTCAATATTCAGTGTGCTATTTCTCATTGATTGCAAAGCAAATCCTGACTCTGAAGCTGTTAAAGATAATTTGTAAAAAAAAAAACAAAGAAAAAGAAAGGAAAAAAATATTGCACTGAAGAATTCATGACATATAAAGAATATTTGAGAACAGGACTAAAAAAGACTCAGAGAGGCCAGAGCTATCATAGTGTGCTTAAAGTGGACATATGGAGGAAACACTGCAAACATATCAGCTCAAAGAATATTCAACAGTTATGACAGGAGAGTATAGATTATTTTGTTATACCACATTATTTATACTATTATATACAAATATACTATTTCCATACTATGTATGCAGTGATTACAATATTTTATAATGCTATTATCACAAAGCATACATAGCCTTTATTTAGCTTATTGTGTAACTCATAAGCAGAAAATATGAATCCTGGAATAACCATATTAAGTGATTTTTTAGAAATGGGAAGTCAGAAGAAGAATTACAAACTTCCTCACAAAGCTGTGCCAATTTGTGTTAACCTTGACCTGCCATTATAATCTGCTTTTGCAGAACAGAAGCTGCCAATTGTGTTGTTCTGTGATGATTTTATGAGGTAGACAAATACCTCCTAGAAAATATGAGATCATTACAAGAAGTTTATTGTGTGGAAAGGCTTGGTAGTTTATATGGCATTTCTTGGGAATTCAAAATATAATGTCTCAGCATTGTAAAAACAAAATTCTGAGAAATAATTAACAAAAGAATAGACCTGATCATATTATTCTCAGTATATTAGATGAACTATTATCACTTATGAATCTATTCTTGCAGATATCTAGAAGATGAGAGATGTTTGTCTGAGTATAAAACAAGTCAGGACCTGTGCTTTTACTCCCTAGACAGAAAAAAAAAAACCACCAAAAAAACCCCCCAACCAAACAAAAAAACTCAAACAAACCAAAACAAAAAAAAAAATAGAGATCATGAAAAGCTTAACAGCTGCAGTAAGCAGCATTTACATTAACAAAGATGGCCATAAATATTTAGGGTTGCTTCTAAGATTTGATTATATTTTCATTCTCAAGTCATTGAAAACCTTATGAAGTTCAACAAGGACAAGCGTAAGGCCTTGTAGTTGGGAAAACATAATCCAGGAGTGCAGCACCAGCTGGGATCTACCTGGTGGAGAGCAGCTCTTTGGAAAGGGGCCTGGGGATGCAGGTGGACAAGAAGTTCAACATGAGTGAGCAGTGTGCTGCTGCCTTGGCAAAGTAGTCAAGAGAATGCTGGGACGCATCAAAAAGGGCATCACCAGCAGAGACAAAGAAACCATTATCCCACTCTACTCAGTAGTGGTCAGGACATATCTGGAATACTGTGTTTAATTTTGGTCCCCACTAAATAAAAAAATCTGTGGACAGCCTGGAGGGGACCAAGAGAAGGGCCACAAAGATGAACAAAGGACTGGGAAGCCTGACAGATGAGGAAAGGCTGAGAGAGCTGGGTCTGTTCAACCTTGAGAAAACAAGACTTAGGGGAAACGTTAGCCCCATGTTCCAGTATTTAAAGGGTGGCTATAAAGAAGATGGAGACTTCCTTTTTACAAGAGGTCAGGTGGAAAAGGCAAAGGGTAAGGGGTACAGGTTATTCCTGGGAAGGATCCAACTGGACATTGGAGAAAAAATAATAACAATCAGCCATTGGAATATTCTCCCCAGGGAAGTGGTGCTTTCCCCAGCATAGGACTCTTTTAAGATTCAGATGGACTGCCTATTGGGACATCTTGTCTAGATTGTGCTTTTGTCAAGAAAGGTTGGACCAGATGATCTTTGAGGTCCCTTCCAACCTAGTAACCTATATTCCCTCAGCTAAAAAATTCTTCCATTATTTTTCAAGCATGACTGTTAATAAAATGAAAAACAAAAAGAAAAAAAAGTGGTGAAATCCTGTGATTACAAAGTGAATGGTGCAAACACATGGATATTCTGCTATTGAAATATCCGGATTTCATATTTAAGTCTGCACCAAAAGAGTCAAGAAATCAAAATAGAAAGGCTTTATCTAGTGCTAGTTTTATATCCCTGGGGTTCACATTTAGGGCAGGCAGAGCACTTCACCAAAAAATACAAGAAACAAAACCAAGCTCTTCCAATACCAAATATTTTTATTGTGAATAGTTTGTTCTATTCTAATACCTGTATCTCAACTCTGTGTCTACAGGTAGGATAAGCAGTGCTGAAGATAGACTAGCCTTGTATTTCTGCCAATACTTTGACAAAGTCTGGAAGCTGTCTCCAAGTAGAATTAAATGGACCAGCAGTTCTATTTTTCCTGCTGTTATTTTTCCTATTTGTTATCAAAACAGGTATTATTAAGCAACTGATTAAAAGTTAATTTAAAAATTTCTTATGAAGTTTCTGACCTTATTACAAACTGTGTTTTCCGACTGAAATAACCTGCATTTCAATCCAAATTATCATTGATGTAGGCAACAGTGTGTACAATTCGTGAACCATTCTTAAACTACCTTCCCTCTAAAGTGATATTGCAATATTATAATTTCCTAAGCATTAATGTGACTATGTAAGAGCTGTATAATGACTTAATGGGATCAGGTATTTTGTATATTTCTTTTCACAAAATAAGTAAGCATACATGAAACAACATGAAATTCTAGAATCATATATATCAAGTTGATAAAATGGAAGATGGATTTGTTTAAAATTAGCTTAATCGGCTGTGAATTTATTTGCTTCCTTCCTGGGATGTCTGCACTGCTGTCACTGCAGTGACTGCTGGTCTTTAGGACACACCAGGGTTAAATAAAAATTTGTTCAAATGGAAGTATCAACAGACAGCCATAGTCACATGGATCTTGGTTTAACCTCCTGAGTATTTAATTTGCTTCTCCATCAGCTTCTGCAGCTAACACTCATCTCCTTGCTGCTGAAAATGTCCTGCCACTGGTACTTTTGGTATCTAGTGCTTCTGCAGCTTATTGTAAGCGAATTGCAGTCACAGAAGCAGAGGTAGGGTGTCTATGGAAACAGATTAACCAGAAAGATTCTGAGAGTGTATTACAGATATTACAGAGAAGCACAGAAGAGGGCAATTGCAATGCAAATTATCATAAATCACCTAACTTGAATAGGCTTCAGAGGTTTGCCATACACTGGGTTAGTGCTAATCATTTCAGGCAACATATTTAGGACAAGTCAATGCATACATCCAGTATCAAATTCACTACAGGTGTAAGCAAGCATGACTTCAATTGAGTTGAGCCTGCTTGTATTAGATTTGGCCGAAGCTCAGAATTACTATCAGCAAGTGCGGTTTATGGTGCTCCTCATGATATATCTCTTGCCAAAGCATAAAAATAAAAATAAATACAAGGATGGATTGTGTTATGATAACCACAATATAAAGTTAGCAGATCTGCAATGTTTCTTTGTAACGTGGTTTTCTGAGTGTTCTGGTAGACCAGCTCTGATAAAGGAATTTTCTGCTCCTTCCTACCCTATCCCAGTCCTCTCTTGCAGGCTTTCCTGACTGCTGGCAGAGGCTGCATAAGTAGCATATCCATGCTTCAGCTCACAGCACACATCCACTTTCAGGAGCATCTTCAGATTGATAGATTGTGAAAACACCTCTTGGAGCACGGACATGCTTTCCATTCCACACCCCCAACATGGAAGAGGGAGTCCCCAGCAAAGGGCAGTCAGTATAATCTGCAGTGCTATAATCTCTGCACTGCACTGTTTAGACAAGGAAGAGCCTGGGCTGTATGGGAACAGAGGCAGCAGAACTGCTGCATCTTAAAGCTTTGTCTTTAAGCTAGAGTGAGAAATTGCCTTCAGAAGGAAAAACTGTAGTGACAACAGAGTTCTGCTTTTGAGAAAAAAAAAGACAATGAAAGACCAGCCTTTAACAGCACCTAGTTAACTCAGGTGAGAAAAAGAGAAAGAGGTTTCTCAAACTGTCTCCTAGTTCACCATAAGCATCAACCACCTCGTAACCTGACAAAATCAGCATTTATTTCCAACAGAGAAAATGCAGTGTGAAAATTGCATCAAATCTAATTGAATATTTATGGTCCATAAGAACAAGAGCATGAGAGGATGAGGTATAGTTCAAGAGAACCATGAACAACTTAGATTTCATTGTTGGGTCATGCATTTAAATCCACAGAGCTGCCCTACACTACATACCATTTTGTTAAACTGCAAATCCACAAACGATAAAGATGGTTTGTTTGGGTCAAAGCCTATTGAAACAGCCTGCTATCCAAAGGGAGCTTGGGATTCATTGTGTGGTAGCCTGTGCCTTTCAAGACAGTTTCTTTCCCTATTCATTCCTGAAAGCCAGAAAAGTGCTAAAAATGAATAAGAGTTTTCTGGCTGTCAGTGCCTGTCCTTCTTCCATCCATTAACACTCCCTAATCTGAAAAATTCACCAACCCTATAGGTTCCCACACCACACACCAGTTATGCTGATTAGAAAACTCACGCTTCAGTATTAGTGCTGATTAAAAAGGTTTCCCTGTGCTTTATGCAGATGTTGAATATTCATCAACAGTGTCTGGTTTAAGAAATGATAAATAGCATAGGAAATAATTTTATAACTACATCAAAAACTTATTTGTAGTGTTCAGCAATGTCCCCCTACAGCCTAGTTTATAAACAAATTATCTGAATTATTAATTTATCATGCAGGGACTGAAAAAAGGAAAAAAATCCCAATGGATTATTACAGTCCTTCACAGGAAACGAATATCTCCTGGCACTAATGACATCATCAATAACAAGAAGTTTATTTCCAAAGAACTCAACCCAAAATTTAATTAACTGCATATGATATTTTCAAATTAAATACGAGTTAAGGGATTCAGTACTTGGATTAATGTAACAGTTCTAAAGTAAATTCATCTTCTAGTAGATTAAAAACAACAACAAAAACTACAATAAAAGCTCATTCAAACTCCAAAATAAACATACAATTTAATTGAAATATTCATTTTGTCTGCTGAAAATATGGAAATTATTTGCTTCTGTTTGGAATTCCCATTTGTTTAAAAGAATCAGAAAGAACACTTGTAGATAGGAAACATAGCACAGCTCAGTGATGCTGGAGCTCGGATGAAAAATTAAATCTTACCAATGAAATCACCATTTTCCTCTCTTTTTGGTAGTTTTTAGCTTTCTGGATGAGAACCGCATACAAAGTAAAGAGAGAGTAATCTACACTGCATGATGCTCATTTTAAAGTCATCTTTGAAATAACAAATCAGACATAACAAACACATGACATAACAGAACTACTTGAATCTACTGAAATTTCCTGTGTGTTACAAAAGACAGTTGGAAAACAAAATAAAGGGGAAACCTAATCTAAAATGTTACCTTACAAAAGGAGAAATATTGAAGTTCATATTTATGGCAACATAAAAAATGTAACGGGTATTGTGCTGAGGAAAAAAAAATTAAAAGTATAAAAAACCCTTCAAGAAAAACCCTAAAGGAATGACAAGATTGTGGAGATTCCTCAAACTTCAGGGGAAAAATGAAGGATTAGATTCTAGAAACATCTCTGTTTTAACTATTTTGATATTCAGATATATGCACTATTCAAACAGAATCAGTGTCAAGTCCTGTTTCATTATTTCTTTTGGTAGAATTACATTTTTAAAGACTAGGCAATACTAACCAATGCATCTTAAGGCACTGAAAAAATATTGAGCAATTCTTTTTGATGCTGCATCATCACGCATTTGCCAAATAAAAGCAATGAATATGCAGAACAGATGCCAGTATGAAAGGAGTCAAAAATTATACACTCTTTTCTTGTCAAAGGGGAAAAAAAAATACTTTGGTACTGTGAAAACTGCTTTTCCTGTCAGCTGCCTTTGACTCAATCCCCTTCCAAGGGACATTGTTGACAGGAGAAGCAGGAAACAGACACTGATGTTTTGGAGAGTGAGGAGCAAATTGCTTCTCCACAGCCCCTTCTGCAGTTTACCCTGAAGAATATATACCTTAAATCTACGAAGCTAAATGACAAAGTTGAGCAAAGCACCTCCCTTTCCTATTTCCTTATGACCACCTCTTTGGTCATGACTTCGATGAAATGGTAAACAGTCAGAAACTATGGACAGATAATCAATTTCCAAGCATTTTATTAATAGTGGTGATAAAAACAGGAAGCAATGTTAGAAAAATAGCCAATTTCACTATATGACATTGTGAGACCTCAGAAACAGAGTCAGCAACAAGAACTGAAATTTAACATTACTGATGTCTGCAGGGAGGGAAGATGAGAGGGCATGCAATTATGGAGGAAGATGAAATTTTACCTAGAGCTTACTAAACTATTTCTTATCTTTAGAAAACTATCATAACACAGTACTTTTTATAAAATGCTGAGTGTAAGAAAAGTCTTATGAGGCTTTTACAGGGTAGATGAAAATCTTGTCTACAAGAAGTCACCATAGTTATGTACTGATGTGTAAAAAGAGAAGATCATGTATAATTGTAAGCACAGACCAAACAGCTAATGTGAAGCCAGGTGATAATTGCTAAATTATATAAATGCAAAGTTATTGTTGCTATTATTTTTGGTGGTGGTGATGATTGGTCTTCTTACTGTGGCACATGCCAGGAGCCACTCTGCTAGGCATACTTTATAAGGAATAAAAAATTGTCTGTCCTAAGAATCAAATACTTAAGGGTTTCACTCCGTATTTTTCACTTTCCCAAGCCAAGAATTTATATTGCAAAAAATCTGGGTAACATCAGAAAGTCATTAAAATCAGCTGACTACAGAAGTATTTCCAAATTTTCATCGTATTGTTTCTATTCCAATAGTCCTGCTTATTTCATTATCCTAGTGACTTTTGCCATTGTAAACAGAAACTGAGATGCTGGTGTTCATTTCTGCTGCACATATAAGTGTGGGAACCTGTATTTCACAGAGTTACAATGCCAGCAGGAAAGAACAATCGCCCAGAGGGGTTGTGGAGTCTCCCTCACTAGAGATATTCAAGAAAGTCTGGATGCAATCCTGTCCCATGTGCTCTAGGAAGACCCTGCGTGAGCAGGGAGATTGGAACAGATGACCCACTGTGGTCCCTTCCAATCTTACCTATTCTGTGATTCTGTGAAAGGTTATTCCACTTTTTCAAAAGCATGTGCCCAAGTGCATTGGAACAAACAACACCAAATCTTCAGGAGTGAGATACAAGCTCTATGACGCTTGGACGTGCTAAATGCCAGATCCTTTCAGAAACTTCTCTTGAATCCTGTACAGCTAGAAATGTAGAAATGTGTAAAATGTACAATAACTAGATACAGGGTAAAGTATTATCTACAGCTGGTGATATTCTGTGAATAATTTCTTATTTGACAATGCTTGAAGTGAGGACGCAATACCAGGAAGTAACATGGGGATCCACACTGGGATCCAAGCAGGCAGAATCCAATTTCCTTGCCCTGTATACTCTGCTTGTTCTGTAAGCAATCTGAGTTGGGACTAATTCTTCCCAGGCCATCAGAAGGGGGCCTAGTTTCAGGAGAGATCCTAACGTGCTACTGTCATGAAACCAGGAGAAATCAATGTGCGCTTACCTGTGGCTTTGCCAAGCATGAGCACTGCAGCTATGTCAAATTCTTACCAGCTGTTTCACTGGAAACAAAACTAAGACTGTACAGAACACTTTTAAAACCCTTAAAACATATTTAGGCAACAAAACATATGATACAAAACTGATTTCAAGGGCAGAAAAAACCAGAAAATCTTTCTAGAAATTTGCTGAGATTATATTTTTTCACAGAAGAAAAACAGTACTATATACAGTGTATGTTGCCATAATAAGATGTTGTGCAGTATGGATATTTCAAATACTCACGGTGTACTAACAATATAAATTATCATAAATACACTTCACATAAAATAAAGGCTTCATTGTGTGTAAGGTGTTGGCATTGTGCTAGAACATGATGCAAATAAACTGAGTGTGATATTTGGGAGATATATAGGTTCATATCAAGTTTCTGTAAAAATAATGTAAAGTCTCCTATTCAAAATGTCTTCAGGGAAAAAGTAGAATATTAATTTTCATGGTACTCCATTCCAGTATTTCCATAAGTATTATATGTTTATGTCTACATAAAACTGTTGTTACATATTAGGAGCACTATAGCTGAAAACCTTCCATGAACTGAACAGAAATCTCTCCATCCCCAAAGTGCCAAATAGCAGCTCACCTCAAATGGATGGTAAAAACCATAATTATGAGTGCATTTTAATACCTGCAATGAATTGAGCTTTGAAAGGTTTACATTGTTTGTACACTATATTCCAGTTATAAATAAAATTTTAAAAGGTGCTGTATACCTGAAAAAGAATACTAAAACTTCAAAGTAATATATATGTTTATTATGTTACCATGAACATACTACATTGCAGAGGTATGTATAATTGTGATGCCCAAAACCCCCGCATTTACAGTGTGTGAAATTACGAATTGTTGTTTTCTTTATTCACAGTATTAGTTTAATTGTGCTTTTACATTTTCCAGTAAAATTTTCACAGAGATGTATAGTTTGACAAACCAATTTAAAGACAGCCTTCAACACTAGATATTTTACATAAGTTAAACAATTACCAATATATTAAAATATGCCCTAAAACGTTTATCTATCATGTACAACATAGTGTGAAGTAACACTATCAGTATTAAAATAAGCAATGGCAGTCTCGCTTGTGACCCTGAAATATCAAACATGGAAAAAATGGCAGGGAACTCTCTTCAAGGAATTATATGCTGTTTTCTCCTGATGATGCGTTTTAAGCCACTTGGATTCAATCCTAGGCTTGTGCAGACTGCTTCTGCAACCCAGGTACACCAAGCTTCACCTTTATAATCCAGGTAAAGTCTGGATTATTATCCCCAACACAGTATTACACCTAGTTCCTATTTGTTAGATAATAATTTTCTTATGCCCACATTCATAATCAGCACAGATAAGATCACTCTCACTTCTCACAGCATCATTTAGGTTGGAAGGGATGCTAGGAGGTCTTTCATCTCCCCATTCAGAGCAGGTTTAACACAAAATTAAGACCAAGTTGGTCAGGACTTTGTCCATTCTTAAAAGTCTCTAAGGATATTGATACTGTAACCTCTCTGGCTACACTGCACCAGTGCTTAATTATGCTCATAACAAAAGTATTCTCCTTATACCTATTCAGAAACTCTCATGCTTTAGTTTATGGGCACTGTTTCCCATTCTCCCACTGTGCACTTCAGTAAAGAGCCCTGAAGTCCCCCTGAGCTACCTGTCGAACAAGCTGAACAAGCTCATCTCCCTTAGCCTCCCCTCAAAGAGCAAGTGCTCCAGCCCCCCACCACCTTGGTGGTTCTTTGCTGAGTTTGCTCCAGTTGACTAACATCTCTTTCCTGTACTGAGGGCCCCATAGCTAGATGCAGTACTCCAGAAAGGGTGTAACGAGAGCCAAGCTGAGGTGATTGAGCACTTTGCTTGGTCTAGTGGCTACAATCCTATTTTTACAGCCAAATACACTGTTAGCCCTCATCACAGACAGCTGGGACTCATTTCTAGTTTACTGTCCACCAGGACTGTCAGGGGCTTTCTAGCAGAGTTCTTACCCAGCCAGTCAGTCCATGCCCAGCCTGAACTGATGCAGGGGGTTAGACCGTCACAGGTGCAGGACTCTGCATTTGTCTTTGTTCAATATCATGAGGTTATTGTCAGTACATTTGTCTAGCTTGCCAGGCCCATCTGAACATCAGTCCGGCCCTTAAGAATACACATGACATTACCAGAAGTTCTCATATGCAAATTCAGTGAGAGTGCCTTCTGTCTTCTCCTCTGTCATTGATAAAATATTAAACACAATCAGTCCCAGGACAGACCCCTTAGAAGTTTCACTTGTGACCAGTCACCCAAGGTAGAGCATGGATGGTGAACATCTACACTTTGACCAGTGAGCTGAGTTTTCCCTCACCTAATAATTTATCCATGACTGTTACATCTACTCATGATACAAAGGGAGGCAACCATATCAAAATCCTTGCTGAATTCCAACTGGATGACAAAAATCCACTATGAAAATCTGATGAATTATAAGTGTAGTATTCTACAACTGAAATATTTTAATATTGTGTTTTCAACCCCATTTGTGTATTCCTTCCTTCTAGGTGACAGCTAATCTACCTGATGAGGAACTCCCCTCATGAGCTGGATCCCATCAACCATAGATCTTGTGCAGTCTACAGTCTACAGTCTACCTAAAACTTGGATTAAACTACTTCACCTCCTGGTTTCTGATATAACTAGGGAGAAATCATATAATACACCTAAATATTCACCTGAATATTCAGAGTTAAATTTCATTTGGGTACTCTTCCAGCCCTCTGGTGACTACTTTTCCAAACAAGTGGTTGATTGGATTTTGCTGTAAACCAAGTTTGTGCTTGCACACTAGTGTAGAGATGGCAGAGTTGGTAGGTTTCATTAGGGACAGGATACAGCTTCATGTACACAGGAGACAGAGATTTTTACAAAACCAGTGGCAGACTCCTGGAAGACAAACTAAGTAGTTAATTCAAGATCCACATTTTCCACATTGAAGCATTTATTCATTTGCCTGCAACCCCCTAGAACATTTAATCACATTCATTCTCAAAAACCTACGTACATATTTAATTGCTTGATGGATCAGGGCCTTAACTGAATAGGGCAGAGCTGCGGTGCAGTGGAATGACTAGGACACCTGAGGCTGTAGGACTCATCTCATCCAACATTAGACATCCAACATTTATAACAAAAGCATATATCTCAGCTAGTTACTATAGCCCCCCTTCATAATTAATGGAGAGAAATAGACACTTCTAGGGTGCAATTCATCAGTCTTACTTTAAACATCTGCTTTAGGAAGAGATGAATTGCACCCGTCAGGTGCGTATTTTTCCCTGCTGGTTATAAAGGGGATCAAGATGGCTACCTCAGAGGCAGCATCTATGTTTGAATCCTGACCAAAATAAGGCCTCTGAATGGACTCAGAGGGCTATAAACTACACTCCCAGCAGCTTGTAGGTTGCTTCTGAATCTTGTTCTGATCCTTGATTCCTAACTTTGTTTTCTGTCTGTTGTACTCTGTAGTTCTTGGTACATTTTCCACCTTACTTGCCCAAGTATCTGTCCCCACCTAGCCTGAATTTCTTGTTCCTGTCCCCTCACCTCAGACTTAAAATCCCTGGCACCCAAGCTTTGTCTGAACCTGTGTTAGGTTTCTGCATTGCCTCTTAGGCTTGGGATATACAGATGCTTTTTCTTCTGGGCTTCCCTCCTGACTTCTGTGTAAGGTATTTTCTCTCTAGATCCTAGCATTAAGACTCCTTCCCACTCCTGACATTGATCCTTCATAATCACAGGCTCCAGCTCCAGCTCCTTTCCAGCCCAGTTTAGCAGCTCTGTCCACCCATGTTTTATTTGTTGTAATTTATAGTAATTAAGCTGTCAGCCATTGAAGTAAGGGTAGTATTTGCCGCATAACTTTATCTGTGCTGCAAATTGCAATATGATTCAGTGAATGTGACTATTAAGTGTTCATAAATTAGAAATATAAAAATTAATACAGATTAATGAATGGAGCAATGCACTTAATGGACACTGAGCATAGGGACAAACCTCAGTATTTGGATATCTGTCTACAAATAATATGTAGCTACTGCCATTCAGCTATTGACCTTCTCCTGAAACCCATTTTTTTAAAATAGCCTCAAGATTTTCTTCTCGTGTCCTCCATGACATGTTGCCCAAATCTCTCTGTAGTCTTTTTTCCTACCTAGTATTTCTCTACCACATAGTAGCAGTAACTCTTAGCTCTTTGAGCTAATAGAGCGTACGATGTTCCCTGAGGTCAGCAAATACTTCACTCCAAACAAAGTCCTGTCTAGGAAATTCATACATGCAGTATTCTATCAATTCAAACTGCCATCTGGAGCATCTGCTTTTCCAATAACAACCAGCTTCTGATGAGGAGCAAACAAAATACTGATAGTTCGAGATGCACTTTAGTTTTGCTGCTACCTGTGACTCAGCTAGTGGCATTTTCTTTACAGATGGCAACCGGGTGACTGAAACACTCTATAATCTCAAAAGAACAGCCATTTACTATGCTCCCCCAAAAAACTGCTTGGCTGTAGTACCCAACAGAAAAATCTTAATATTTATTAACTCTTACAGTAAACGGAGAAGATGCTAAATTATGAAACCCAAAATAAATCAAATTATTTGTGTATTAATATAGCAGTTTTAATGGAAACCCCAACAGATTGTTAAGTGCAACTGCAATGAAATAAAGGGGAAGGGAGTACAGAGAGGCACACCTTCTCCATCCTTGCAAGTGATAATACAGCCATAGTAAGCAACTCATCATTTACCCTCTCTCTACCCTCAAAATTGCATATGTAATTGCTTTTCTTTGGCTGATCAGTAAACTACTAAACATAACTCATAAAAAACCCAAAACAAAACAAAAAACCCCTTTAAACTGTAGCAAATGGAGAATTAATCATTAGAAACAGCTGAACTGCACCAAAAAAAACCCAAAACCCAATGAACCAACCAAAAAACACCCAAGCAACCAAGCAATGTTATCCTTTCTCACATGTCTTTTGTCATTAGCATCCAAAAGGGCCATGCTATTGCCGTTTTCAAACACTCCAGTATGTTAATGTTCATATGGTCTCAAGTTGTGCCAGGGGAGGTTTAGGTTAGATATTAGAAAGAATTTCTTTACAGAGAGGGTAATCAGACATTGAAATGGGCTGCCCAGGGAAGTAGTGGATTCTCTGTCCCTGGAGGTTTTTAAGAAGAGACTGGATGTGGCACTTAGTGCCATGGTCTAGCAACTGCAGCGGTAGTTGATCAAGGGTTGGACTTGATGATCTTGGAGGTCCCTTGCAACCCAGCTGATTCTATGATTCTATGATAATGGTGACCTAATCAGTTTAGGTGTAGCATCCAAATAGTTTTGCAGAAGCAATTGAGCGAATGTCATTGAACACTTGCAAATATAGTGTGCTTCAGCATGTCTGCAGAGCAGGCCAGAGTGTGATGGATGGCAGTGATGTTATACTCCTTCTTGAAAGCTACTCATCCCTTGCATAAAATCACATTCTAAAACAGGGTTTCATTGGGTATTTAAATGGATAAAGCATGGAAGCACTGTTAGACTCAAGTTCTGTTAGGAGCTGTGAGATATTCTTCACCTAAAAATCCCCAATTTTGAGCTTGTGGTCAGAAGCTTCACCCACAAAATATAACTTAATATAGCCTGTCTGCAAAACATAAAGCTATGTAAAAAATAGGTACTTGAGTTCTTGCCCTTTGTATGACAGTAAATGTCTTGTATGAGGGAGCATGAGAAAATTCCTCCTAAACTGAAAATGGTAATGAATAGAACATAGAAAATTAGTTTCCAATACCTTTCCATTATTTCTTTTATCTTATTTAAAAGAATTTGTAGTAACTTAAGAAGAATCTATGGAAATGGTCTGAAAAGATACTCTGATTTTATGCCAAAAAAGCCGAAGAATCTGGTATTGATTTTAAAGTGAGGAGTAAACCCATGTGCAAAGCACTTTCACTTGTTTTGCCAACAAGAAGACCAAAATAGTTTTGTCTTTAACAAAATTACTAAAAGTCAAATTTTAACTAGGAGGAATATTATGATATTTATCTTGTGCACATAGTTAAGAAACATCTTGTGCAGTGTGTTGCAGCCCATACGCTTCCATGCTGTGGAGTACAGCACCAAGGCACATTGGAATGTTTGGAGGACACAAAAGCCAGCTGCAGCAGAAGTGGAGTACAATAGAAAAAGGAAAGAGCCCATCCTGGTGCCTTTTCACTGACACTGCCCAAGGGGTGGCCAAGCATCATCCAGGCAGCCAAAGTGAGTATGGCCTAACAACCCCTGGGCGTTAAACAGGGTACAAGCCCAGCCATCCAAAGCCTCCACTGTCTCCCTTGTCCTGTTTTGTTTAGCTGCACAGATATGGTCTAAGAGTATGACTTCTTGAGTTCAATTTTTATAAGGTACCTTTCTCCTTCATGCGTACTCAAGTGGTAATTTTAGGCTTCTGTGCTAAATTCTGCACAGAGCAGAATTGCAATGTCTGTGAACCACTTTTCTCCCTCTTGCACATAGATTTTCAGAGAAGTTCAGCATTTGAAAAACAGCTGATATAGAGGATCTAGCATCCCCATTATAAAAATTTCAATGGGAATTTAATGTAGATTGGTCCTTGTAAAGGACGGGTAAAGCACCTATTTGCAGTCAGGGTACTTTCAGTCTGCTTTTGGAGAATGTATTCAAGTTTAGTTACATCCTAAAGAAGTCCAGTTCATATTTTCCCAGACAACTACATGACGTCAACAATCCTTTTTTTAAAGTCCATAAACAATTGTACTCCAGGCTACAGATGAACAGTCTCAACCAAATTGTTTCATTTTGTGAGCAAGTAAAACTAGCAGTGGACTGTTTTGCTGATGTTTTTATTTCACAGAATCGCAGAATCGATTAGGTTGGAAAAGACCTCTGAGATCATCTTATCCAACCCATGACCTAACACCATGTTGTCAACTATACCATGACACTAAGTGCCACATCCAGTCTTTTCTTGAAAACCTCCAGGGACGGTGACTCCACCACCTCCCTGGACAGCCCATTCCAATAGCTAACTACCCTTTCTGTGAAGAACCTCTTCCTTATGTCTAACCTAAACCTCCCCTGGCACAGCTTAAGACTGTGCCCTTCTGTCCTCTTGCTGGTTGCCCTGGAGAAGAGACCAACCCCCACCTGGCTACAACCTCCTTTCAGGGACTTGTAGAGAGTGATGAGGTCTCCCCTTAGACTCCTCTTCTCCAGGCTAAACAACCCCAGCTCCCTCAGCTGCCTATCATAGGACTTATTTTTAATTTAGGTCTTTATGATGGAATTGAGAGGAAAAGGTAGGTAGGTCCTACTGTTGACTGATAAAGAAGGTGGTACCTTCCGCTACACAAAAATTTATCTCTTCTCTGTATATCACTTTTGCTCAGGATCTAGGGCCAAATTTCCCTCTCCAAAATAAAACAAGACACTAGCCTGTCTGCCTGGGACCACAGGCTGTGAAGCAGCCCAGAGGTGAGTTGTTCCAACAATTCAAATGTCTCCAAATGTCCAAGACCTTTCAGATGTACCATCTGGTTCCTTTAAAGGCAATGGATTTAGTTCATTTTTTAATTTCAGAAATGAAAATATAATCCACTGTTACTTGAAAGTTCAAATCACATTTTAACACAAGCTTGGGACTTCTTTCAGTTCATGAAAGGCATTCTTCTTTTGTAAATGAATATCTGAGCAGTTTTCAAATTACTTAAATGAACATAGCTCCTAGACTTTGTACAAAAACACAAACAAACAAGAAATAACTATCCTGGAAAGTATATTCTTACCCAACTGCTGTTGTCTCTCACACTCTAGAACAACACATTACACTGTCAAACATATTTTTTGCCATCTCCACTACTGAGAATCAGTTGGATGTTTCAGTTCTCTCAGCTCTTCCGTTGTTTTTATTCTTCCAGCTACATGCTGTTATCATAAATTATCTGATTTCAAAGACCAGAAAATGTCCCCTTTTGTAACAAAGCTGTTCAAGATATTTAAAATGTGTTTTCCAGGCTATCAAGCTTTTTGTCACATTAGGATTTTGCTTTAACACAGATAAGACATAGCTTCATCAAGTTTTATCTTGCCCAAACTGAGCCAAGGGCAGGCTGACTCACTGACAAATAATAGAAAGCATAGCTTTTCATCTCTGTGTCACCAGCTGAAATTCAGCAAAGGTCATCACTGATAACCAACTGAGTTTTTGATGGCCTTATGAAATTACGTGATGATCTTGGTATAGTGATTAGTGGACAGATGTTCTTATTATAAAAATCATTATACCAATTGACAATCTCTCTTGCTTGACTCAGCTGAGAAATGAGGAACGAGATGAGGCACAGGTGCTCAACCACTTTCTCACCTCGACAACTGGCACCTGGAAAACAAGTTTAAGGGCACATTGCCAGAGTTTAAGTGTGCCCCACCTATTCCGAAGCTAAAAGATTTCAGACACATAAGCTATTAGTCTATTACCTTTCTTGAATACCATGCTATTTCAATTTGGTTTTGGAAAAAGAAAAAAAAAAAAGAAAGATGCTGACTAAATCCAAAGTTCAAATCGACCTAGTCAGTCAGGGCAAATTAAAACATTCCACAGTAAGGCTGAAAGTAACAGGTCCAACAATATATGGTTGAACAGTGTAATTTTATAAATCTCTACTAGTATCAAGTTCTCGCTATTCTGATGCATTTTCCATGGAAGTGTTTTTCCGTGGAAACCAAGATATCTGTGCCATATGAGGAGAGAAATGCTATGGAGTTACTTGCTGAGGCTGGAGTTTAAAATCTATTTGAAAGAAGATATCTTCATTAAAAGGAATAGAAAAGGATAGACAAACTTTGTCTCCCCTTTTTAGGGGCAAATTTCTTCTGTTGCTGTCAAATGCAATTTTAAAATAGTTATTTCTACCTGCCATGTACTCAGCACTGCAAGTTTTTTTTCAAGTTCATTTTACCAGTTCAGTTAATTATCAGCCCTTTCAGACTAATGAAAGAGAAATTCTAAAGAAAGATACTGCCAGAGTTGGCTCTGGATGCCAGAAACTCATTGCTTCTTTCTGAAACAAGCAGAGTACATAATACTTAAGCAATTTTTCCTGCACTGTACTTAAATCAGATTTCCCTGGGGCTCAGAAAACTTGTGCATTTAGTGGAAACTAGTATCTTATTCACCAAACATATGATGTAAACCACTCTGTTATGCACCTTCAAATCAAAAAAGATAAAAAAAAAGGAAAACAAGCACATGCCTCTTAGTGCTTGGCTGTACAAAAAAATTTTCACACAAACAACTGTCGTAGCAATTATTTATAATTAAAAAACATGGGAATGTTGTGGTGACTTTACATAAGAAGTCTAGTATATGTCAATTGTTTTATTCATGATAAACAGATCATTTAGTTGGAAAAATCCCATCTGCCTAGATATATCTCTTATTATTTATGAGAACCATGTTTAGGAATGCAGGCAGCACATGTGCATAATTAATCCTGAAGAGAATTAGACATTGTTTGATTCACAGCTGAATGCAATTAGCATTAGGAAGTTTACATATGTTGGCAATAACACAGATTAGCAACTAAAGTGCTTGTTAAAAAATTTAACCTGAGGCTGCTGGAGCAGACCTCTCTTAATGATGCTTTAAATGTTGTTGATGAAGTAATAATCAATTTTGTTTTATAAACAGTAAATCAAGAATTTAGGTCTAATTAGTTGTGCTACAGATCACTTCACTTACATATCCAACGTACATGTGATGTGTGCTGTGAACTTTCTCTGAGTGTGGTGTGCAAACAGTTGTTAAGGGAAAGATGTGATCCCTTCTGTATAAATAAAAAAGAAAAAAAAAATTACAGATGGGGAAGAATGAGGTGTCTGTGGTGGGAGTGACTCTATGCTCCTGGCATTCAAGAAGGAAAGAGCTTTTCCTTTGTTATTTCAGTGCTTTTTAATCGAAGGATGAAGAAACAATGCCTTGTCTGCCTCTTTAAAGTATAATAATTAGATTATAATTCACAGTCTGTGAAATGAAGCCCTCTAATGGAGAGGGAGGAGGAAGAGAGAATATAAGTGATGAAAGTGAGGAGGCAAAGTAAAATTGAGCTGTAATTGTTTTCACTTCAACTTTAAGAAGTTTAACATTAATTAAAATGTTTCTGCACCACTCACCTTCAGATTGGCACAAAAGAGGGCTGGCTGGTATGTGCAGCTGCTGACTGGCAGGGATGTCAGATGCAATTGCCAGGAAGGCTGCAGTTACACATGCATACGCTCCCCCGACACACAGATCCAGATATTCTAAAGACGATGTTGCAATTAGAGAAAGCAGTTCTCGTTTTATTCGAGTAATAGGTCAGAATTCCTTCCAGGTAAGAAATTAATGCTTTCTGAAACACCTAAAGCAGTTTGAAAAATGTTCCAAGGTATTTTTGCTGTTCTTTGACTTTGGGTTTGCTTTGTTTTTCTCATTTTTAGTTATGTTTATGCATATGAGAAATGTACAGAGAGATAAACTTCAGGTGAGCACCTACCCTAAGAACCAGCACAAGCTGGGTCCATGAAGAGTTTTCCTTCTCCTTCAGCTACATTGACTTCTTACCCTCTAAACATTTCTTCATGCAAACAGGTGCTCTTGGGGGACATCATGTGCAGTCCCTGTAATCACCCTTTGTACATCAGCAGAGCAGGAGACGGCACTAACTACTATAAGTTAGCTAAATTAAAGGAGGGTACTGAAGCTCCAGCTTCTTCTAGCAGGTGTCTGTCCCCACAAGCACAAGGATGAGTACGCATATAGCCTCAAGCTTCTTTCCTCAGCAGGGTGGTAAGCCCAAATCAGGATGGGATGGATAGCCAGGAAAATTTTTAAGTAGCTAAAGAAAGAGGGAGCAAGCAGAAAGCCAAAACTGATAGGACTTTGCTTCCCATGGAGCCAAGAGAAACTCATTTTGCATGTGACAACACAAATTGGGCACTTCTTTATTCACTCATCTATATCGCTGCCAGAGACTAAACAATCTTGAAATCGAGTCAGGGCTAAACTGGAAAAGGGGTTTGGGCTCCTAAAAATGGAAAGCAGGCATTCAAGAATGAAGAAGAGCTCTTGTCAGAGGAAGAGTGTGGAGTGCAGAGCAGCTTCAGTCTGTGCATCCTTTGTGGCGGCATGGAAAAGAACAGCTGACTCAGAAGATTTCCCTGGTGCGTGGCAAGCTCTCCCCGTAAGTCCAGAGGGAAGAAGGGAAGAATGAGCCTGGGAAAAACCTGTACACATGAAGGCTGAGTGGTTTCTACTTTAAATGATAAGTGTTGTAAATTTGTAAGTGCTGCTCAATCCCATGATTTAATATCGATTATATCAGTTCAGTAGGCTCTGTGGGGAGCTCATGATGCTCCCCTTAGCCACTTCAACTGATCAGACTGCAAGCATCACCTCAGCTTTTATATAGAAAAGACATGGTCTGCATCCAAGCTTAATTCTTATTGTTTTGGGCATTCAAATCCTATAAACACAGATGATTCTGAGGAGACAGGGCAGTAGCCTGGTGCAGTTTTAAGAAATTGCCAAGATATCGTATTTGTTTATCTTTGTTTGGCTTATAGAGCCATATGAAAGGAACAGAATACCTTGTATTTTAGGAAACTGAAGTGAATTAATAGAGTGGTATACCTCACAAGAAAGGAAGGAAGAAACAAGTGAGTGAATGAATTTCAACTTTTCTTAAGTAGACAGGGCAGCTGAGCTCTGTCTGATGTTTACAAAAGTAGACGTGTTTGAAGCAGCACCACATGGAGAACTGTGAACAGCTAAAGGGTTAAGAAGGAAGGGTCTTAAGAACCCACAAAATTGGAAAAACATCAACTCTAAAATATATTTATCATCTTTTTCAGAAAAGAAATTCTCATAAGCTAAACAACAGGTAACTTCTGTGCAAGGCACATGAGAAAATTAAGAATTAAATCATAAAGAATATGAAAAGAAGTAGCAGTTTTGATGCACTACAATGAACAGTTTCACTGCATTCAAACATTAATTATAGCAATCTATTGGGTAATGAGGGGAGCTTCTCATTCTCATTCTCATTTTCTTTCTCATGCTGTTCTTGCTTACAGATCAAGGAGCAGGTTTCAGATCACTAGACTTCCTTCAGTGCTGGCCCTTGCCTCTGTTTATGAGTTAAAACAATAAAACCCTTAAGCAGATGTCTAGATTCAGAAGCCTGAGTATTACTGT
Source organism: Lepidothrix coronata (assembly GCF_001604755.1). Lineage (NCBI taxonomy): Eukaryota > Metazoa > Chordata > Aves > Passeriformes > Pipridae > Lepidothrix > Lepidothrix coronata. Next base: position 1,462,992 of record NW_016690243.1, read on the forward strand.
TGGATAATGAAATAGCATCCTCTAGGTGTATTAATAAATCCATGAGTAACAGGATTGTTTATAAGCACTTTTCTAAACAAAATAAATCAAACTTCTAACTTCCAAATTTGTTGAAAATAAGGTCTTTCACTCTTGCCTTTTTCTAATATAACATGCTCTATAAGGTGAGTAACATACGAAAGGGAAGAAAGACCATTTCATTCAACTCCTTTCCTTCAGCTCATTCACTGTGATACTCTTTTGCAGTTCTTTGCTGCATGAACTTTGATAAGTTAAAAATACCTCAAATGTACACAAAGAGTAGCCAAAGAAGATGCTATTATTTGCCGAATAGCAGGTGTAACTTATTCCACTTTCAGCTACTTATAAAAATGTGCATATTTTCTGTGAGCAGTAGGAAAGGAATATCACAGTTTAAATTATTCTGTGTTGGCTTTAGGAACACAAACAGTTGTTGTTGACAACGATTTGATCTGTCTCATAATTCTGTTATGATGACAAAATAAAACTATACTTTATTCTCAATTTCTGTGATCTTTCACCTAGATAAGAACCAACACCTGGCATCTTTTCAAATTTTCTTTTTTTCTTTACATCAGTGGCAAAAGTTAAAGAGGTAACATGAAAAGAAAGATGAAAAAGGAATGCTGTTCAAATTGAAGGACTGCAGTTTCAAGTTTCAATCCTGTATCAAAACATCTCCGCCTCATCTTCTTTCTCAGTCATCACAAATGAAAAGTACAAAGAAGTACACAAACATCAGTACAATGCGGTGTGTGTACTGCTATCCAAAAATCACAGTTACAAAATTATACCTGACATATCAAAAACTGACAGTCACATCCTCAAGATTTTCTTCTGTTCATTCCCTTGGACCTTCTTTATTAATAAATCTGACACATAAAAAGCATCTGTATGACTAAAGTGTCAGTTACTGGAAAGACCGTTTTGATCTACTTCTTAACTTTTAGAAGAAATATTCTCTTTTTTATGAAGACAGGATCTGTTCACTGACTGCCAGCTTTCAAATGACCACCTCTTGAAGTTTAATTTTAAGTTTTAAATAAATATTGTATGCATGCAGAATAATTATGATGCTCTAGAGAGACTGCTTATAATGACATTGATTCTTTTTTATCTAAAAATGCCAAACCCTTGAGGCAGCAAAGTCTGTATTTGCCACAGATACATGGAGGTTCATCTACATGTTAAATTATAATAGGTTGTTCATGTTTCTGTCACTAAGTAGATAGTGAAACTTCCATTGTAAACTTCAATGTTCATCTGTTTAAAACTTAGTGGTAAAAATTGTCTTTGGTCAAACATTTGATATGAAGAATTTCAGCCGCGGCTTAACTTCCACTACAATAAAAAATAATTTGTAAATTCTGATGTAATGTTTTGCAACTAGTTAAAAAAAAGTATATCAGTTTTGGATAAATATTAACACTCATTACCATAACAAGCATTGTCTTTCACTAATAAATGTTGTGGACATATTATTCATAAAAGTATACAGTTATTTTAATATTAAGAAAAACTGAAATCCCTTACTTAAGTGTGAAAATTGGCATTTTTTCAGGCAAAGTAGCTTTCCATTTTATGTCTGTTACATTTATTATATATAAATAAATTTTCTGATTTGATAATTAACCCAACACCCCAAATTAACGCAAAGTCATAGATAAAAAGTCAATAATGTGTATAAAAATATAACCAAGCTCATTTTTTTAATCTGTTGTTTGGTTCACTGCTTAGGTTAGCAATCTTTTTTTTCAGAAACAGTGATTTCTTTTATTGACCATATATTTGATCATTCATAATATGTACAGATCCTTTAAAAAAATTACCAATGTCTTGAACTCCTGCATTTGCTTTAAAACAGACAGTAATGATGGTCTTACTATATTATTATTAATTTTTCTTCTCAGTAGTAAAGAATAACAAAGATATAGTTAACAATAATGTTATTATTAATAACCAATAATTCTTAATAATAATAAAAATGACAATAAATACAGAATTAATGGCGTTGTTCATATTCTAACCCAAAATAAACCTTTGGGGAACTATCATGATGCAAATATTGAGAATCAGGACAAGGCTCTGAAGACTATAGGAAGTATCCATAAAAAATTTCCTTTGCAACCTTAGCCTTATTAAGTTCCTTTAAAGATTAATTCCTCTCATTTAAATGCAGCTAGAAATTTTTAATCTAATACGGTATTAGATGTTGATTTGAAACTCATACAGAATTTTTGTTCGGTGAGAGATGGGCACATTGGGAAAACAAGTCATTCCACCTACCTAAATATCTATTTTATGGTAGGGCAATATGCCTGTTGACAGTAAAGCCTAACAGAGTAGATGCCTAGCTTTTAGAGGGCTATCCCTAAAAAAGACATTCCTGTCTTAGCATTTTGGAGTGTATAATGACATCAGATTAATATCCTAATGTTTCTGTAGCTATTCCTATGCAAATAATCCATATTTAGACCAAGTTGAAGTTTAGCAGAAAACACATCAAAACAGGCTGAAATAGAATAAAATTGGAACTCTTCATTCATTACATTTCATATATGGTGGTTCAAATGGTTTGGGTTTAGGAAAGTCATGAACCCAGTGCCTCCTGCCTCAGAAGGCCCATAGAAATTCTCTCCAGAAGGACATATCCTCATATGGATGGGAGTTTTCCTCTAGCAAACAGGTTCCTTTGCCATAGTTTTCCCATTCAACCCTCAGCCAAGGCCCAGAAGGACTCACTGCTCTCCTAAAAATTCTGCTTAGGTCAAAATTAACAACACTATGCCAAAAGTATGACACATATTAGTCATGCAAATTTTGTTGCACAGAGTGGGATTCATCTCACCATGGGAGTTCTCCATTGAGTTAAGCAACTAGAATCGTTGTATGCTCATGGAGAGAAATGGATATTCTAGAGAGTGATTCGTTTGACTTCTATTTCATACACGTCTTGAGAGAAGATTAGTTGTACTCTGGAACTAGTACTTCTTTACACTAATTACAGAGGGAATATAAACTACATAAACTATTCTTGGATATGCAGATATCTGTATTAAGGACCTCTAAAATTAGAGTACTGAATACTATCTAAAAAACCCCAAACCAAACCAGAACAAAAAACCCAACCCAACCCAAACAAAACCAAACAAAACCAAACAACAAAACAATAATAAACCCATACTAACTTCCTTTATTTGTTAATAAATTCAGTTGTGCTTTTACCTTAAAAATTTTTTTAGTCATATATTTTTCACTCATAGCTAAATTTGCCCAATGTTTCATGCAGTATGTTTTCCCATCACATATTTTAAATGTTTCTCTGCTCTAGACATAATCTTGGAGAGAACTGTTGCTGGATATGCAGGTAGACAAAACATAACTATCTCCTACATTCATCACCATGTGCTGACTTTTTAGCTTCCTTCCCCCTGGAAATAAAAGTTTGCTTGGGTTTCCAGTTTAAAGTTTTCTCATAAACTGAAAGTATTGTGTCCCAGCTTTTTTCATCACTTTAAAGCAAAATTACCCGTTATTTTTATGAAAATTGGTCCAAATTATTTTAATTATTTGGCCCAGTATAGATTAAGATGAACATCCTTGTTTGCAATTTTGTTTTTAAGATTCACTTCATTATTATTTCCTTTAGTATTCATTGCAATTATAATGAGTATAAATGTTTTGCTATTCAGGTCACTGTCAGAAGGATTTTTATAGGCCCTCCATTATAATTAAGCATACATTAATAGACATTTAAAGCATGTTACTATTTTTAATAAAACTTGAAATGTGGTCTACTAAAAATGAAAAGTCCTAATAGTGAAATATGAACACTTCATTTTAGGACACATTGTTTTTACTTATGACATTCCTGTAAGTTTTTTAATATCTTTTTTTGTTGAATACAGAACACTGACCGGGATTCAGTTAATGATGTACTGTCTAGTTATTCATCTCCTAAACAAAAGTAGTGTCCCTCCTCCCGAAAGATGTTTGGTCAAGCAGGGATCTGCAAGACAGCAATAAGTAGATCAGATAATGCACTCATAATTCTAGAAAACCCCAGAACACCAGTACAGCCAGTATTTCAAGTCCAAGAGGGGGAACTTTTTTCCTGAGGGCTTTTATGGCAAGGTTGCCAGGTAAGAGGCCATTTGCAGAAAGAACAGACATGATCTATATCACACAAAGATTTATGCAAAATGAAAAGACAACAAGGGTAATATAGATTATAATAAAGAATGAACACTTACACCACTCTTTAATTGTGCTTGCCAGGCAGGAATTCCAAGTATCTCTCAATAAGTGTGAGATACCTTCAAATGACTTTCCAAGTAGAGGAGAAAACAAAATTATTTCCATATATTAATATTTTATTTTTATTACATTTGTCCAACCTCTTGATCAAAATTTCTTAAAATTTTTTAAGGAATGTAGTATGGACTAACTTACTTATACTATAACTAAATAATTAGCTCTTTCATGCAATGAAGAGGAGTTCAGCATCTCAACATAGAATAGATCAGAGTCTTAAACAAATTACCCTGCAAAGACCTATAATCCAAACTGAAGACAAAGTTCATTTCAATTGGTCTTTTTTTTATTTTTTTTCTTAAAAGCTAGAGATTTTATATGCTTATTGAAAGTAGGGAAATTCATAAAAAATCGGTCATTAAACTTTAAAGCATAATAATTAAGTAACTCTCCACACATATATTACTTGCAAACTAAGAAAACCTAGAAACAACATCACATTCTCCTACATGTCATTGATTACTAGCTAGAAAATTCATTACTTTCTAGCTTTGTGTGCTTCAGCCATGGAGTTCTGCTTTTTTTTTTTTTAATTCCCCTTTTTTTCCACCTCTAGTTTTTAACAAAAGAAGCAGCATTTCCAGAAGAAAAAGTAGATTGGTTTGTTACACTGGACTCCTTGGAGATAGTTTCAGAGCACTGCTGAAAGTATGCCTGCTATACACAGTTTCAAACAGACTACACTTCTACAAAGGGGTTCTTTTCCTATGCCATGTAATGCATGTGGGGATGTATCTATTCAGGACAAGGAAAGAAATTAATAAATGGAAGAAAAACAATAAACAAATTTAACAGTGTTTAATGGAACTCTTGTCTAAATGCTTTCCCCTTAAAAGTGATAATACGTAAGTGAAACTCCTTATCCTAAGGTATGTCTTAGTCTAGACTAAAGTAAGAAACTCTATGTCAGACATATGACAACTGAAAAAGTGCATTTTATTTATTCATATCTCTTAATGTGAAATGTGTATTTCAAGCAACTAAAAATCTCTGAAAGACTTTTTTGCAACAGCCAATTACTCTCAGCTTTTTAATTCTAGCATTGCATTTGGAACATTTCCATTGTTCTAAGGGTTAAAAACTTCACCGTGACAATGATGAGTCTTATTACTCAGTCAAAGTAAATGGATCACCATATAACCTTTCAGAAATGTTCTTCCTTAAGCTATTAAAACATTCCATGCCCTTAGATGACAACAATTTCTCTGCCTTTTGAAATTTCTTTTCTATCCTGCAGAGTTCATAGAGATATGCTTGGTTAAAATCAACTTATATAAAACTATGCACTGTAAATTCTGACACTTCTGTTTGAATCTCTTTTCAAACACTTGTCTTTGCTCACCATAATAGATGTCAGTTCTTCTGATGTAGTTCAAGCATGAGCTTCATATGAAGACTCAGCTATGTCTATTGCATTTCTGAAGCTACTGCTCACTGAAGTTTTGTGCTGTTTGACATCAAAGATAGGCAAGAATCACCTGCTGAGTTCACATGCATGGAGCAAAACATCTTCAAATCACTTGTGCTAGACAAAAGTTTTTCATATTAAGCTTTCACTATCATGTGGACTTAAAGACAAATGTAGTCCTTGTTAAAGTTGCAGCATCGTGTTATTAAACTATGCATCTGGGCCTCATGATTTATAGAAGTTTTAGGACGAGAGATAATAATTTGGCTGATTTATTTTTTGGCATCAATTGCAAAGAATTCTGTTGCACAAAAAAAATTGTTTTTCATTCAATATGCAGCAATTTTGCTCAAAGGTAAAAACAATTTGAAAGTGCGATATGTTCTAGCTTATAAAAAAAACCCCAGTGCTCTACTTTTTCAAACTTTAATAGCTGACTTTTAAAGAAGCAACAGTTAAAATCTATACTGTATAGAGGGAACATAAATTAAACAAATTCCTGCTCTAAAAAGTTCACAAATCTGTGTAGGTTTAATCAAATAACATGCTGGAAAATAAATAGAATGTAGAAGAAAAAATATTTATGAAGGATCAAGAACTACTGTGTAATGGGTATGTGTCTAATGGATGCCTAATCAGTATAATAACTGTGCCACAGTTTTTAATCACAATGACTCTAGTGATGAATCTGTATGTAAACCAGATTCAACAGGAATATGCATAGGAATTAGATTTTTGAGCAGTTTTGTATGAAAAATGTTTATAATTAGCCACATTAAATGTCACCGAGTGATTACATTAAGGGCAAACCAAAACACAACAGGGCGTGTGGCTGTTGAGATAATTGAATGCCTTGGGTGTGTCAGCTCAGTCAGCAGATGCTACGATGTAGTTGCCAATTTTAGCAGACCAATGATTTTAGTATTATAGGGCCTCCAACGTTTTTTTATTCATTTAAGGGGCTTGAAATGAATTTAAAAGAAAAAAAGATTGTTATCCCCTAATATTGTTTTTCCATTTCTTTAGTATACAGATCCAAGGGAGCCAATGTGCCTAACACTTTCCAACCTCTGCAGTTGTTCCATAAACTCATGGTTAAAACCCTAGCAGAAAAGATTAACTCACTCCTGACTATTTAAATTTTTGGTACTTAAATTAAATGCCCTTTTTAGCACTTTCAATATTAACATGTTTTTTAGCACTTTTGATATCAATATGTTACTTGCTTAAAATTCATTTTATATTTACTGAGGACTTAATGTCTTATAAATGGAGAGTGTAATTGCATTGTACTAGGTGCTTATATGTACATATAGACAGGTTCAGAGCATGTTTTTTTTATGTGTTTCATACATGGGTAAGGGACTTCTAAGTCCCTTTAAGGACTCTAACATTTGTCCCTGTGTCACAGGGCTCAGAGGTGCTCCCTGGTGTCATACCTTAATGCTAGCTTTGCCCTAACAACATTTTGTGGTGATTCACCAGCATGTGAACTCACCTTTCCATCTGTCCCCTCCTCAAATCTTGTTTTCCATATTAAATAAATCCAAGCATTTTGGCTGGCAGACAACCAAGTCTGCCACAGCAATAACTCTGTAACACCTGAAATACTTCTAGTATACCCAAAATCTTAGCACACACCAAATCCCAGATGAAAAAGTTTTGGAATAGACTGTCTCGTTGTAGGATCGAATACACAAAAAGATGAGAATCTTCCACTGAATGCCTCCTAGACCAAAATATGCCCTTAATATACACAAATTAGACACCAAAGGTGGAATTGTAAAATGTTTTGTGAAGAAAAATTGTGCTAAGCAACACAGAGTAGGAAATCTGGGGGTAAGGTGGCTAAGACAGAATATGGGTTGCAGACTATGTTGGTTTACTTAAAGCACAATATACATCCTGCCTTTGTAGTTGTGGCTTCTTCAGATCTGTCAACATTAATTTAATATCCTACTCTTAACATGAATTGTGTTCAATATGAGGCATTTCAGGATGTATTTGAGCCTGTGCTCAGATTTAATTAGAAATGAGAAATACAGCAGATGGAGAGAAATCATCGTTGCACAATTGGGCCATAATGCAAAGAAATTTTTCTAACAGTTGACAGTTATGAACTGCTTGATTAGCAAATCACAGAAAAAGAAAAACTATCTACAAATAAAATTAAAAAGCAGGATAACAGTTGCTCCAAAGCCTCTACAAAAATCTGTTACGGAAACAAGGAAAAGACTAACCATGACACCAAATACCACCATAAAACAACTAGATTGCAGTACTGGTATTAGAGTTTAGCATCTGTGAAGTTGCTACACAAGTGACCTGTGTATTTGGTTTTCCTGTCAGAGGAGCTCAAATGAGACATTCCTGTCAGAGGAACTCAAATGAGACATTATGTTATCAAAGAAAAAAAAATTCAAAGGGGCTCTTGTACCATTAGTTTTGCATTGTATAACTCTGATTTCCCCATACTTTACACAACAGAGACAAGTTTCTGTACACAAGAACAGTATGCTGCCCAGATAAAAATATTTTGCCTTTAATGAGCTTTATACACCCAGACATCCTAACATCTGAGTCCACAATACACAGAAGAAGTAAGCAACACATTAAGCTAAACTATCCACAAGAGAAAGCATAAAGCACCAACAGCGGGCGGGTCAGCAATCTCTCATATGTGAGGTATCAAAGGCTGTTGATAGATCTAATAAAATTACTCTGAACACCTGACCTTTGTCCATGGCCAGAAGGAATGCAGTTATACAATCAGGGAAGGGAAACCACTGGTGACAAAATGCAGTTTCAAATAAACTATGCTTCTACTGGCAATTTTTCTTTATCTGCTATCGTGTAATACGCAGAGGGATGCACAGTATGTACTTAGAACAGGAAATGAAAGTGAAAAAAATGGAAGCTAAAACTGACACTAACAATACTTAAATTGCTTAATGGAGATGCTGTGTACATACTCCCTCAGGCAACAGATTCTTGTAAGTGTTTAGACCTTCTAATTGTAGCATATGTCTTAATAAACAGCAGGTTACAGAAACTCTAGGTCAAATGTTAGACAACAGAAAGATTTTGTCTATAATTTATTCAAAAGTTTGATTGTATTATTGCACGTTAGTAGGAAATCAGATCTCAGAGTTACAAAGCTAATTACTGACAAGCATCTCTAAAGTATGTATGCATATGTGTGTATTTAGAAAGAAGTCTATATGTGTGTGGGTGCATATATAATATATATTATTTATGTTATGTAGTTATATATATATAAAAATACAAATACATATCTCTAGCTGTTTTCCTGAGGACTAAAGGTATAAAAAACAGACTGCAGCAAGCTTTTCTCATGTCTGTGTTCCATTTATTTGATAAGTAGCACAAGAATTTAGCATCCAGATATTTCTTGTTTGAGGAAAAGATTAGGAAATTTTATTAGATTATTTTACATAAAACATAGTTTCTCTGCTCAAGCAGTTCTCTGCCTCTCTGAGCCTCCCTCTCTGTTTTGCTGAGTTAAGTAACAGTTCTATAATCACCCCAAGGACCTCTCTTGAAAAAGGACTCTGTACCAGGAGATCCAATACGAGATGAACAAGCTGTTTAAAATAACCTAAGCTTCCTTTTGTGCAGGCATGCCGGAAAGAAATGAGGTGGAGCAATATCAAATAAATACCAAAGACCCCTTTGGTTTTCAGAGCACTTTTCTGCCGGTTTGCATCTTCCCTTGTTTCTCTGCTTGTTCCAGCTGTCTCTGGAAAAGCTGTATCCATCTTGTCAGTGAAGAACAATTTTGATACTCTATCAGGTTTCTCAGAAGGACAACCTTTGCTGAAGCTTCAGAGCCCTCTGTGTACAACAAACACTGGGTACAACAAAAACCTCATCACTGACGTAGTCTAGACATACTGAGCACTTTGATAAGTAGATATTACAGGAGTCACTAAAAATTCTGGGAATGCTGCCTCCACATTCCAGCCAAGGATACTGACATGGCTTTCATTTAACTGAGTACCTTAGTGGCTATAATGCAAATTTATAACACCAAACAACTCACAGCAACATGTGTTGGGTGCATGGGTGATGAAGGTAGCTGTGTTTAAGCCTGTTTCCAAACCTGCTTTCCGTCCTGTTAAGAATGCAATATTTATAATATTCATAAACATTTTGTGGATTGGTGCAGCAAAGCTGGAAAACACTAAGGACAAAGAGCTGCCCTATAATAGTAACAGAGAAGAAAGAAATTATAAACCACAGATCCCTTTCATAATTTAAAAGTGAAGCAGAAACCTTTGGAGAAAAGCTACTTTTCAAGCCCTAAAGTTTCTTGTAGTAAGTCTAAGGAGACAGAAAAGCCAAATAAGTCTGTCATTTTATTAATTGTGAAAAAGGCTTTTTGAAATTGTATAACTTTTATGATTTTACTTTTAAGTCAAGTGAAATTTAGATCTACTGTGAAATTTGGAGCTATTGTGGCAATTATTTAATTGCCATAGGTGGTTTCTAAAGAAAATCTGTCCATATCCAGATTGAAATAAAAAACAAACAAACAAAACCACAAACAAAAACAAACAAACCCCAAACAACAACAACAACAAAAACTACCCAAAATTAGTGAACCCAAGGAACAAAATCCTTTTATCGGAAACCTTCTAATCTCTGTCAAGGAGTGCTGGCAGGAGATCTGTGCCTGTAGTTTTTAGAGCACTCTGATGGCCATCAAATCCAACAGAGAGGAGCTGACAACACAATCCACCAACCAAAAGTACCTTGTCACAGCCAAACATTTTCTAACTAGAAAAAGCCAAGTCATTGTGTCAACCGGTCAAAACTCTCAAGGCCAAACAAAAATAAATAAATAAACCACTCAGATTCTGTGAGAAACTACACAATACTCTTTTTATAATATTTTGAGGTTTTGGTCTCCACCCAAAACAAAAGAATCTGATGAACAATCTTTCATATGAAAAAATAGCAAGTAATTCACGAGGGACAATATTGATAATAAAAATGCACTTCTTATTTGTTTAAGTATATCTCCTAAGATTGTAAGATATCATGTTGTTATTCTTCTTATAAGTATGTATTTAAGAGGTTGAGGGATGGCACTGTATGTAATAGAAGACTTGGAATGTATGGAGCTCACAGTTGGCAATGGCACAGTTGAGAGCCTCTGGGTAAGAAACAAGACGCAAACAAATAATGTGGATGTCATCCTGGGAGTCATTGGTCACAGTCAGCATGGCAGTGCCACAGAAAGGGACCTGGAGGTCCTCGTCGATGGCAAATTGAAGATGAGTCAGCAGTGCCCTGGCAGCCAGGAGGGTCAACCATGTCCTGGGGGCATCAGGCAAAGCATCGCCAGCCAGTCGAGGGAGGGAATTGTTCTGCTCTGCTCTGCACTGGTGTGGTCCCTAACCTTGAATATTGTGTGCAGGTTTGGGCATCACAATAAAAGAAAGTTATGAAGCTATTGGAGTGTCCAAAAGAGGGCAACAAAAATGGTGAAGGGCCTTGAGGGGAAGCCGTATGAGGAGCAGCTGAGGTCACTTGGTCTGTTCAACCTGGAGCAGAGGAGGCAGAGGGGAGACATTGCAGTCTACAACTTCCTTGTCAGGGGAAGAGGAGAGGCAGACACTGATCTCTTCTCTGTGATGACCAATGACAGGACCTGAGGGAATGGTCTGAAGTTGTGTCAGAGGAGGTTTAGGTTGGATATTAGAAAAAGATTCTTCACCCAGAAGTGCTGGAACAGGCTTGCCAGGGAAGTGGTCACAGCACCAAGCCTGGCAGAGTTCAAGAAGCATTTGGACAATACTCTCAGGTACATGGTGTGACTCTTGGGGATGGTTCTGTGCAGGGCCTGGAGTTGGACTCGATGATCCTTGTGGGTCCCCGCCAACTCAGCGTATTCTGTGATTCTGTGATTTTAAGTATGTTCAAAAGAACAAAAGAAACGTAATAAAATGAAAATTCTGAAAGAAAAAATATTTAAAAATTACTGTGGAAGGAAACTATGCTGCCTCAGCCTGACACAATTTGGAGGGGTGGAGACCATGGAAAGAAGTTTCCTGTCTCGGATTCATTACCCCCTGTTTCTTCAATGGAGAGAGAGCGAGCAAATATGCCTGGAAGTAAGTGAAAAGATAACTCTTTGCCAAGAAGAAATGTTAATAACAATACTGACAAAACTGGGTTAAACCAACTGATGAGTAGAAACTTCCCAAGTCCTGCCCACCGGACCAAATCAAGATGGCAGCCGGACTCCTCCACCTGGAAAAAACACATGTGGCCACAGCACAGAGACAAGACAGCCATCCTTCCATGTGGTTTGCCTCCTCCACACCCAAAAAACCTGGCAGGAATGGTTGGAGTCAGCACTGGAGGCCGCAGTCAGAGCAGGGCTGCAGACCCCCCAGGTGACTGAAGGACCTGCAGGACACCTGTTGGATCCAATGATGAGACTTGACCGTTGCAATTTCAGTGTTTGTTGGTCAAAGTGGTGGTTGAAGTCCTGTCAAAGTGGTGGTCCCAGTCCAGATCTGTCAAGGTGGAAGCCCAGGTGTAAGGAAAGACCCATGTGGTCAATGTGGAAAACCCAGTGTTGAGGGAAGTCTGAGTGTGGTCTTTTCATTGAGCTTAGGCTCAATGGGAATGACCCAAACACCTCCAAGGGGGCAGGGAATATGTAATACTGGATCTAGGACATTTCAGTAGTCTTTGCCATCTTCTAAGATGTCACATCTGCCTGTTATGTTAGCACAGGAGGATCCATTATGGCCCATCAGCAAGAATATCTTCAAACTATGTGTGAATTGTCCTGGTACTTCCCTGGGGGGAGTTATCACAGCTGAGCCATTTGTGTAAGGCAGAGAAACACTACCCCACCTAGCAGGATTTGTCTCTCTCCTTATCTTGTTTAACACCCAGCTTGTAGCCTGAGGTGTTGGATGTGCACACCCTCTGCACCTGGGTGGCCAGTCTGCACATTATTACAAAGCACACTGCTGATTGAGCCATGAGCACCAGTAGCCCAATCTCTTACAGCCCCTGAGCTGTCACTGCAGGTGGTCCAATGTTTGAGTCATTAATCACTAGCAGTTCAATCTCTTTAAAGAAGGCAAAACACCAAAAAGCCAAACAGGCATATTCGGAGAAAAGGGACAAAAAAAGGTGAATACCAGAATTTTTGTGTAACCCAGGACATATACCCTTTCTGAGGTTTTCCTATGGAACATTTAAGTGAAGCAGACATACTTTTGTTTAAAGTTTACAGATAAAGAAATGCAGGATAATGTGCACTGTTGTTGGGGGGTGGGTGTGGAGGTAGGGGGATGGAACAGGATGGGGATGTTAATCGAAAATCTTCCATGAAGAACAAAGCCAAAAACTGATGATTTCTTTGGACAGCTACTGCCTTATTAAAGTAACTACTAGAATCTCTGAATAAGAAGAAGAAAGAAAGGGAGGAAAGAAGTAAATTTTTAAATAAATATTGAAAAATGGGTATGAAACTTGCTAAGTCAAAAATTTTTCTTCCTGGTCTTTTAGTATGATGTTATGTAATCTTAAAAGTCATGAAAAACATAATCATCCTACTTTGGCTATTTTTACTTAGGTTTAATAGCAAACTTCATATTCATAATCCCAAAAGAATTACTTTCCCCTAATCCAAACAAACTCATTCTGTGTCTATTTGTTATCAAGTGTTACGCCATAATAAGTCTTCACATAAAATCTACCTCAAGTCATTCACCACTAATGTTTCTCTTCTAGAGTATTTGAATTTAGAAAGAAACCATTGGATTCATGAATGGAGAGGTTTGCCATAGTGATCTCTAAACTTCTTTCACAACAGTCAATATATATTTAAAGTTGTCTTTTCTTTAATTGTAATATTTGCCAAGGAGCTAAAGCTTTTAAAAGTATAATTAACTATTGTCACTTTTTCTTGTCACTTATTTTGAGAAGGAATCAGCAATGTATCATTAGAACTACAACTACCACTTATCATAAAATTATACAATGTGAATCCTCCTAAGTATACAAGACCCAAAAGATCATAAAAAGGTCTTGGTTTGTTCATTTTAGATCAAATGAAAAAGAGCTGTGGCCTGGTTACAATCAATACGGATATATAAAATGAATACCTAATGTAAATATTAAGAACTCAATGAAAAATTAGTGTATTTTCATCATAAATGGATATAAACATACATCCTTAGGCAAAGATTATATGATCCCTTTCTTTAATGAAGAACATTCCTTAGAGTATGGACTCTATTTCTTCTTTACCATATGCTGTGTATTCTGTTGATGAGCACGAAAAGGAGGTAAATACACTGTTTCTGAAATAAAAAACCTCAAAATATTATATATATTTTAGATATATTGATTTTATATATTGATTTTAAATATATTATTATTTAGATATCTAAGATATTATATATATATATATATCTTAGAAGTTACTGAGAGAACCACCATGCAAAATATGGCCTATACTGGATCAGTGAATGATCTCACTATCGTAAATGAGCACCCTGCTGACTGTCAGTGAACACCTTTTGCATTCCGTTCTTGGAACTTATTTCAGTACCAGCCCCATAAGATCCTTTGGAAAGACAATTCTGCTTATAATATATTTTTTCAGGACTCACTTTAAACAAGGCAGATAACACCTTTTGTAGTGATTGAAAACAGAATCCATCTCATGACTAAATTTGACATTTTCATTACTTTACATATCAACTGGAATACTGCAGTCAAATATTGGAGCAGATGTATCCATAGACCTAAGCTGAACAACCAAAAAATATCAAATCATATGGCATGCATTACATCAAAAAAGGACTAGACCTAAGGACTGGAAACACATTCAAAAATGACAGAAAACAAATTTCCTCCCCATCTTTACCTATGATTTCCATAATCATTCCTTTGCAGAGCCATTGCCCTGGTTACCTTAATATTTGTCACCGACATTGAGAGAGACGAGTCATCCTGCCAAGGAGCTTCTAATGCTCTGAGAAATGTAAAAGCTACAGCTAAATCAGTTGCCTTTTCTCCAGCATTCACTGTTTTTAACAGTGGAATTGAATGCAATCCAGGATGCTAGATCTCTGTTGATAGTGTGTTTCACCCACACTCAGCCGGGAAACCTCTCTTTTTTTCCATAATACAAGGAATGTCCACAACATGTTAGCTGTTCAACCTAAAATCCAGACATTTCAGATATTCTATAACAAACATGCGGGAAATTAAGACAGCTGCATGGAAAACATAACATTCTTTCTATCAACTGAAAAGGTTACAGGCAGCTGATGACATGTCCTTCAGGACAGAGTGTTCAGCATGGAGGAACAGTGTATCATGCAGTAAGATGTTCACCAGAGATCTGAGAGTGATGAAATATGAAATACATATGCTTCTCAAGGAATCCATACATGGAACTCCGATAGCAAACAACAATCACACACTTCGTATCTTGAAGACTGGCAAAGCAAAGAGAAACTTTTCCATAAAAGAAGTATTATGTCCACATGTGCCATCTGTCAACATCTGCTGGTGAATCACAAAGAGGTCAAGTGATCTGCAATTTGAACATTTTTGGATTTCAACACTTTGAACCACTTTCAAGAGTATGTTACTACCCCTCTTATGATGAGATCCATTGAAATGTATACTTTCCCACTTTTTTTTTTTTCAAAAGTGAGTAAATAAAGAGAGAAAAAAAATCTTGACGTCAGCCATACCAGAATGATCTGATGTACTTCAACTTGATGAGATCGTTACCATGCAAATAATGTAATTGCCATTAGGCAGACACTGAGGTACAGCAACATACAAGCACTGTAGCTCTGCAATTCCTTAGCGAAGTGGACACAATAACTTATGAGGTCTTAAAAAATTATGCACCCCATAAGACGGTGACTGAGCAATCCACAATCAGTTTAGAATATGTCCTCTAACCATTGCTATCTGGTGGGGAAATACACTTATTTCTGGTAGGGTTTTATTAGAAATAGGATATTAAATGACACATTGAAAGCCACTTAAGCAAAGTAAGGCATAATGGAAAACTGAACTCAAAGACTTTGAACTGCAGGCTCCATAAGATAAATAAAAAAAAGATTTTCCCCTTTAATATTATACTTCCTGTATGCTTGGGAAAGGATTACAAGGAACGAACAATTATGCAAGCATCAGGATTCAAAAACATCCATAGAAATAAATGGGAAAACTTTTATGTCCAAAAGACACTGCTGTTGCTGCTACAGATAATGATAGCGCAGCTGATCCTGATGCTGCTGAGTGGGACGTAATGTCAGTTCTGGATGAGGAGCCACACTGCGGCAAAAATTCTGATCATGAATCCCATGGTACCATATCAGCATTTAAGAGTCCGGACTTCCATGCCTAGGAGACAACTGACTAAAATGCCAGGCAAAGAATCAGTGAAATCATTGTCAACTCTATTTAATTTGTTTTAAGAAAAAGGACTAATTATTATTAACTACTGACCAACTATAGAAAGACACGGAAGGGTGAATCTAATCTTTAGGCAAAGACTAAGACCCTGCAATTAGAAATATTAGAATTAGAAATTTAATTTTAAAGAAGATTTTTGGTGCTGCTTAATAGCCTCTGTATTTGGCAGGTTTAATCTGTCTCAGTTTTTGCTGTAACACTAAAGCCATGAGGAAAAAATTAAGGTTTAGCAGTGTTGAGAAAACAGTTACTGTTTCCTTGTCATTTGAATAGAATAATGGTCACACCACCATTATATTCAAATACTCAAAGATTCATTTACAAGTAATTAAGAGCATCATTTCTCTTGATCTTAGAATGAGGAGATGCCATGCAGGCACTAGCTTCCCTTGTAAACATGTCTACAATAATGATAGATATCTTCCTTTGTCTTTGAGATTTTGATATTACCAACAGTTGAATACCTTCTCTTTTTTAGTTTTGAGTCAGCCTTCCATGTCTAGTCTTATTCCTGAAATATTTTTCTCCTTTTTCTAGATTTTATTATTACTATTATTACTTAGTTTCATAGTGCTAATGCATGAGAACACCACTCCATGTGCATGACCTTGTACAAGTGCACAGCAAATGTAGTCTCTTACCTGTGATTATTCAGAGACAATTCACAATTAATGATGTGTGAACAGCCCAAATTTCAGCTACTTTTGTCTGTCCATGGTATCTGTTAATTTTGGGGTTTGTTCATTTTAACAATGTTTAATTTCAATTATTATTTCAACATTTTTAACAAAAAAAACCCCACTTATAATTCTAAGTTGATAAACACCCCTATGAACTCCAAAAGAGTTTCCAAGAATCTAAAGTAGACCTCAAACTATATTTTTTATCTCTCTAGTCTGGAGAAAAAAAAAAAAGAGGTAGTAGAGCCATCTGAAATACAAGCCATTACACTTGTTTCATACACTAGAATGAAGTAAAAGGCGGCACAAGTCTAATTTTTTTAGCAAATCCTTTGCAGTTCACCTTTAAACTAAAGGTCACCAGGTGAGAATCAGTGTGTTTGAAAGCACTTGAACTGCTTAGGGAGTTCATCTTATCTGTATTATTCATACATATTTGACGATTATAAATCACAATGGACTGAAATATTTCTGGTCTTTCACACCAGCAGGCATCCAGAAAGCACTGTCTTTTATTTACTGACCATGTTAAAAATGGCACCCTTTTTTATTATTTTATAATAATACGCTGTCTGACCAGTTCAGAGACATCTCTAATAATGTCTCAGTCCAACTATGGGTCTCATTATGTTGGTAGGAACTGTCATGCAACTGTGAATGTGCAATAAGTGTAAAGGTACGGTAAATGGCAGAAAAATATGAAAAGTGTTCTACTTTCAGATGCTGCACAAACCTATTTATTCCTACTACACTGAATGAACTAAAAATTGAGGAGAGAAAATGAGGACTTTAGTTCATGGCCTTCTAAATTCAAACAAAGAGAGGATTTAAGGGTATATATTACCACAGAAAATGAGGGATATTATACAGTGCACTTAGAATTTCTTATATTTCACTCTTTTTTTTAAACACAGCAGCACATTGATTTCAATGGAAGCTCTGTTTAAAAATCAATGTTATAACATGACCTAGGTAACAGTTTCGAGACTCTGCATATGAATCGTAAATTATGTGATTCTGGCCCAGATCTAGCACCTTTACTGTGGGCATGATCTTCTGACTGTGGTCTTACAGAACATGTTATAAAAACAGTACAATTGTATTCTCTGCATTTCAGTTTTATAGAAACCATAAACTTTTGTCTTTTCATTAGATTTTGTGTACTAACTTACATAAAATATGTAAACCCAAGTAAACAATACTTGGGTTTCAAAATAAATAGTTACACAACATGACAAATAAGAAGGGAGACTTGTTTGAGGATTTTGATGCACAGCAAAGAGAGTTTATTATTAGATATATCTTTCTAACCTCAGGTCTGACCATCCTATTTGGAAGTACAAAATTGCTGTCTGCAAAATTAAATGAGAGGTAAGTCACTCATTTGCTCTCTGTCAGTGCCACAACTCTGCTGCTTCTGGCATGACATTTTCTGGAGAATGAGACAGAGTGAAGAAGAAGGGGAACTGGTGAAGTGCCTTTCCCTTCATTAACATACCTGTCAACAACATACAGATGTACTTCTATCAACAGTCTGTTCTGTTTCGGTTCAGTTTGGTTTACCCCACAGGCATAAATTTCATCCCTATTGTGAGTACAGCCATAAAATCAACACTCACGCATGGATCAATTATTTAAAAGGTTTTTACTCACTGCCTGCATGCAAACAGGTGTTTTGCAAATTAGCACTATCCAAGAACTAAACTAAATTATTCAGCTCAAAAGAATATGCAATAATATTCTTTGAAAGAAGAGGGAACCAGTAGAAAACATTCTCTCCAAAACCCAGCAGTTTGGGCACATCCACAAAAGTCAAAGCAAAGAAAGGGATAAATTTGCAACTGTTCCAGAGAACAGGTACTTTAATTAATAGCCCTGTTGGTAGGAAACTCACCCAAGCTTTGTGAGACCTCTCTTCCAACGAAGAGATACAATCCCGAGCCCTCACTGGCCAGGAGATTGTACTGACCAACGTGCCCCAGCAAAGCCTGGGGGAAGCCAAGGGGCCAGGGCCAAGCCAGCCCCCAGGCACTGATCCACTTTGTATTGACTATGGCAGAGGCTGGAACCCAGCAATTACTTCTGCAATGCATCTCATCAGCAATGGTAGAAAGCCTTTTTTTCCCTGCTTTCCTCCATGAATATTTAGGTACCTCAGGCAAACTGGAACAACTTTCCCCAGAGAGCTGTTGGTCCCAGCACTCCCTGAATCAGAAAGAGTGGGTTTGGACCAGGGTCTTGTGCCACTCAGGAGAGCAGCCTAACCACCACGCTATTAGGTGGAGCTCCTGAAATCCCTCCTGTGGGAGCAGTGGCACTTGCTATAATGTATTTAAATATTAATTGAGCAAGAGAATGTGAATGACTCTTTAAGCTTGACTAGAAGCTAAGGTGTTCTCCTGGGACATGGGAGCTGCAATTTCAGATATCCTTAGGCAGAGTAAGGAATTGAACCCAAGGCTCCCAGAGCTGCATCTCTCTTTTTTGCCCACTTCTGAACCCAGCCTGAATCCATCCAGCACCACTGAGGTCCATGGATACCTAAATAACCCCCAAATTACATTGCTCGGTGAATTTATTGTTCACTGAGAAATCTTTGCCCCACTTACAAGCCGCTCCACTTTGCCTACCTGGAGAGTCGAAGGTGCTGACACCTCAGTAGTCCTATAGGTATGTGTGCCTCTTGATTTCTGAAATATTAGCACTATTTTGCTGAGGTTAGGAGTGCAGTTTCCCTTTACTTTCTTGTGGGGAACAATCAGTGAACCCAGACCGGTCAAGATCGTTTATTTTAAGAGTGAGAATTTTACATTGCCACACCAGTAATGTCATCTGTACAGTATATGAGATTGTAAGGGTATGTCTAAAGGTAAGGTGAAAGCTTGACAGATCTGGGGAATAAACTGGGGAATGTTCCAAAGTCCCTTAATGTCCTTTGAAGGGAAAGCCAATACAGGAATGTCTTTATGGTAGAAGCTGTGTTGGCAGAAACTGTAAGACCATTCATGTCTCTAATTGTTCCACATCTGAAGGAGACTGCTGCACATCTGTTATGTGACCAGAAGAGTGGAATATATTATGAATTTGCCTGCACCTATCAGGCTGAGGGAAGGTTTCACTGAGTAAAAAAGGATTTTTTTGCCAAACTGTGCATCCTTTTGGAAACTAACTGGGGCCAACACAGATGTGTTGAGCAGCATAAATCCCTCTTTGAGCATAAATGGTTCCAGAAAAAGCATCATTTTTCTACTGCTGGCAAAGAGCTGTAAGCTCATTTATATTATTTTCTGAGAAGTAAAAGAGGACAGTAACTCCAAATGTCTCATTCTATTTGCTATTTTAGTGCAATTAAATGACTAGGAAAAAAGAACAATGCCACACACAACTACATTAATTGTGAGAGCTTTGCAATAAAGCACGGTAAAAAATACACAAGCAGTATGAGGGTGTTAAGTGAATTGGAAATGAGATCTATGGTCTGGGTTATTCATCCAACAGAAGGTAGCAAGAAGAAGATATTTTGATGGCTTATATGAAATGACGTATTCTTAAAAAATGCCTTAGTCCTTACCAGCACATTTTTGGCTCTCTTACTGCCCTCAGAGAAATTTGACAAAGTCAGAGAAAGTTAACTACTTTGCACTGAGACAGTATTCTGCAGTTAATATCAAGCACTACAGGTTGGCAGGATGGGGCAACCTGACATGTCCTTGTCTTTTCTCTCTTTGATCTTTACATCAAGAGATCAACTTGTTTTCTACCATTTTTAAAGGATCATACATAATAACATATAAAGAGATAAAAGGTTAAATGTTTTAGCTGGGTGTTCTGGTCTCTTAGACCTGGTAACACAAATTAAAGCATGAATTTCCCTTATAAGTAAATTGTACAAATAATAAATTGGTTTTATGCCTTGACATCAAAAATAAAAAATTAATTTGGGACTGCTTCAAGCAAAACCAAACAAACATAAACAGGCTTTCTATATGTGTGTGTATATGAGTATTTTGATTTCTCTTTAATTTACTCTTCACTGAGAAACACATATGTTTCAGATTTATGTTAATTATTTCATTTTGAAGTCCTTATTAAGGCATAAATATTGACAACTTTGTAATCAATTATTTGAAACTTGTCAGAGCAAAGTGTTTGAATATCGTATAGTTTTTGGCCCCTCTTTTTGGCCCCCCAAAACTATTAAATGAAAACAACCTAAATTTTGTGTGTTTAGTCCCCTGAAGTTTTATTTAGGGCTAAATATTGTGTCAGGGGATAAGTAAATTTGAGAACAGCCAATATCATTCTTATTAGTATTTTTGTCTTTTGTCTCAGTTCATAGTGAGGTGATGTTGCTGTACAGCATTTATCCTCCAAAAATTACATATTACAGACTTAGAATATTAATAATAATAATGGCCAGTCTTCGCGAGCGAAGATTTGGGAAAGGTCATTAACCCTTCGAGCCTGCGCAGTGGATTTTTTAGAGGAGACACAGCGTGCGCTGAACTGAGCCCACCCTTTAATCCTGAGGTTCATCTGCCGGGGCCAAGCAAGCTTGGACAGTGGCAGTGAGGTCCCCAGGACGTAGGTTTGTTTAGAGTGACCTTCTCTTAGATGGATTGCCTTACAAGGCTGACGAGCTCCATCTGCCCGGGGGGCTGGGAATCGAACCCGGGTCGCAGCGGTGAGAGTCCTGCACCCTAACCACTAGACCACCAGAGGCCCCAGACTTAGAATATTACAAATACAGTAAATACTAATTATAAAAAACCTATAATATTCATCCCTATCATGGGGTCAAGAGGCAGAGGTAGGGATTTGCAGCAAATATTAAAAAGCAATCACAATCTTGGGTTCTGGAGCAAGTTTAGAAAAAAACCCAAAGTTTATGACACATGCTGTACACAAACAGTTGCATTAGAGACAAAAAATCATGTTCATGTCACATCACTAAATTCTGATATAGTACCCACTCCCCTCAAAACTTGTTGATATGTGCAACATACAGGATAAAGTAAGCTGCCTGATTTTCAAGAGCTGAATGTTAGATCCTACACATGAATTAATTGTCAGGTCTATGCCATTTTTAATGCATTGTTCAACAGGTATTACTCTACCTGCTGATCACTCAGAAGGAAGCTGCCATTCCACATAGGAAATGATTAGCCTGTCACAGAAGCACATATTGGAAGGTCATCTCTTGACTTTTACTGAACAGCTCTCCTCATAGAAAGGGTTAACAAGCAAAAATCAGTGTGACTCAAAGAGATCTCTGAAATAAATGAGCTACATCTTTCTCTCAATTCTATAAAAAAACCACTGGTGCTTTTTTGTTAGCCAACAGTCTCCGTTACTAGCATGGTTTGCAGAAGTAAAAGGATTTTATTGAACATCATATTTGCACAGTTATCAATAATTTCACACACAGGCCAAAAATTGAAACAGTGGTGTGTGTGAATGGATGAAGAGAGGAGAAAGAAAACAGGAAAAGTAGAGGGGGTGACAGGGGCTGTTTAAGAGGCAAAACGCACAGTTCCAAGTAAAAATCTGCAGAAGTCTACTTGTACACAATGTAGGCATTGACTGTGCAGCTCTTCAAAATGTTCTGAGATCTAAAAGATATATATTTGGGTAATACTGTCTTTTTATTATATCTGAACAGCATTTGCACGTGCAATGCACGGAGAATATACACCACCAACAAGAGAGTTTATATTTAACACAGTTTTCAAGATATCTAATATTTTGTCAAACGTTTTATAGGTTTTAGCTTAGGGATAAATTTGAAGCTGGCTTTTCCCCAGTGAAACCTGCAACAATTGAGAAATATATATTGAAGGGAAAGAGAAACTGGGATATTGAGCAAGCCTAACAAATCTAACATTTCATTTTGTACTTAATAATTACTTTCTACAGATCCCTTTGACTGGGAAAGCTTTTATATCTCAAAGTTTTACTGCTCAGCTATGATGCTGAAAATCTCCAGATTTTTTCCTTGCTTCAGATTCTAAAATATACATATGATCTGTTTTCTGACACGAGACAGTAGTTTCAATTTCAAATAGCAACATTCAGTCTGCCAATTTTTTACATAAGATTTAATGGCTGAAAACCATTTTAAGGCAACCTGTAAAATTCACTGTTGTTACAGTTAGCAGGAAACAGCTAATTTGTCCATATATGAACAGAAACTTCATGTTTTGTTGTATAACTATGGCAACTTCTACAAATTACTCATCCAGGACTTTTGTTATTTTATGACTCAGACTTATTAGTGTTCACCTAATTACCTCTCCCAACCTCCAGTACAGTATCTCTCTGTACTGAAACTACTCTAAACTACATTCATAGGTATGCATGTCCCTATCCAGCTGCCCATTAAAAATTACAAAAACAAGAAAAATTCTTTCTGGATGAGTGTGAGCACTACCTATAAACTCAAGAGTTTTAGCTCTGTGCACGTGGAGTGCTAGATTGTGGTCTATTACATGATGACAAGACCTATTTTATATTCAAAGTAGCGAAATTGCTATAGTATGTGACAAGGAGATAAGTGCACCCACCTAGTTTGTTTCCAAGTGGATCGGTTCTTCAGCATGTATTAAGTCCTTCTAGATTTATCCCCGGTGTCTGGCTCTTTGCCAGGGCTTGGATTCTGTTCTGGTGTGCAGTGTGCTGAGTATTCCCAGGTGCTGGTGTATTTTTATTCCTTAGTTCTTATTTACAGTTTTTCTAAGGGTTGCTTTGAAGTCTGAACAATCGCCTTGCAAAGCACTATAAAGTTCTTTCAACATCCAGCAGTCTTTTCATGTTGCCTTAAGTTAAGCCATCTCTAAATGAGAAAATAGGAGGATGAGCACTAATAAACTGCAGAAGGAAAGAACTTATTTTTTGCATAAAATTAATAATTTCAGTGTACCAGACGCTATGTGAGCAATCACAGCACAAGATTAATGAATTAAAATTTTCATTCACACCATCTTCCTAAAACTCTTTCACAACGGCTACTAATATAGTGCTACTTTTCACTTTATAGCTCCCCTTTTTACCAGCCCTACTATTATAACACTTGACATGCTTGGCTGCTATGGTGTATTAAAGAGGGGTAAAGTGATGAATTAAAGGTCCCTGGTGCAAATCCTATTGATAATTTTTTGGTCTGGAATAGGCACTACAAAAAGGCAATACCAGGGATTTAAGGGTCATAAAGTAGTACAGGCACTCAGCTCTCTAAGTTTCAGTTAACTTTCTAAAAGCCAAAGTAACAAACAGCAAAAGCTCTAACGATACATTCAGCTTTTTTTTGGAGAACAGGCACCTAGAGAATTGTAAGGGAGGGAGAGCAGGGAAGCAGCCACATTATGCTGCAGTGTTAGCCAGCAGCACTCATATGTGACTCTCGGCAGCTGTCTCATGCAAGTAACTGCTCAGTGCCTGGTAACAACATGGTATGGTAGCATGCTTCACACCGTGAGGCAAACAGCACTCTGTGGAACAACAAGAAAAATCAGAATAAAGCTCTGGAAAATCAATCCAATGTTTTGAGGGTGAAGTGCATTCACTCCCCAAAATTAAATTCTAATTTCTTACAATTATTCTCACAGATTCTTTTCATACTAAAAAATGTAAGTTTCTCAGTTTAGTGTGTATTTATTGCTTAATGCTTTATTTGAAAAAAAAATTCTTTAAAAGCAAATATTTGTGGCTCTAAAGTGGTTTAGTTATTTTGCAGAAAACATAGCTTACTGTATAAAAACTGTAGGACTTTGGTCACCAGATATTAAATGTTTTTATACTTCAATGGAGTTGTGTTTTTGAAGGCACAATAAATTTGAGAAGTCAACTCTGATTTACCATCAAAGGACAGACAAACCTAAGGGTCTGAGTCCCGGTACAGTGTTCCTGTTTATGGCCATAGCTGAGGTGCTTAGAAGTCTTTGCCTTTGGCTTACCAGCTTGTATTAAGGACCTGAACAGGGCTCATAGAAAGAAAAACTATCTGTACAGAGTGATTATATTTTTGGGGAGAAATGTACTACTAAGTAAACTGAGGAATGGAATATAGGTGAGGTTCAAAGCCCATTCAAGTTTCTGAGATGCTTCAATTCTGTTTTCAGAGGATACATTACACAAATTTCTAATGGATAGTGATGCTGTATAAACTGAACAATACTTTTATCTTCCTCAAAAAGTCTAAAGACGTGGAGACGAAACTGAAGGAGAAATAACAGAGAAAAATATGCTCTATTTTACCGTCACACGAATGCATGTATAACAGACAAACATCCTCCCTTTTTCACTGGATCAAGAGCCAAGGGAGATCCTGCATACTTGAAACCATCAACCACTTAAAACTGCTATTGTCAAAGCAATTTTTTACAGCAGACTGATTTGTATGCAGACCATTTTTAATAGCACAGAAAGAGTTTGGGACCATGTGTTAGAGTACACAAGTGATTTCCAAAAGACATTTGAAATGTAAAAATTCTGGAGGCTGCCTCCGTCCTTTCTCCCCTTCCCTGCAACATGCATACACATGCATACACGCACCATCAACTTCCACTGACATTTCTTCATTACTGTGAAGAAGCTCAGGCTCTCTTGAGGGATTTTGCAAAGCAGTGCTCCTCTTTTTAAGTAAGGCTACACACTTAACGTCTCTTCAAATGATTTCCATAAGTTTATATTCCATCAAAACACATGATTTCAGATCTTAAGGTGTAGAAGTGTTAACAAGGTCCTTCTATGAAGATTTTAACCTCTTTTGAATGCAATTTCATT